>NW_024423675.1:56950207-57189508 GCF_017311325.1 Ursus maritimus
AAAAAAAAAAAAAAAAAAAAGAAGTTAAAATGTCTTGCATTTGTTAATGCTGCAAACTTTCAAATGGCATGCTTTTCTCAAGGAGACAATGTTAGTTTTACCAAAAAACTGTAATATCAAAAACTGTAATAATAATAGCTTTCTAGATTAAGAGGTTATTTTTAAAGACACATACACACACATGCAAATACTGAGAATATCACTGCAAACCTCATTATCATGAAGTAGGCATGTTGTTAGTATCGATGTAGAACATTCAGGCATGATGTATGATCTTGGGTTGTGAGAATAGTGATGAATAACTCATTGGAATTTAGATGAATGACTGATCTGCTTATTCATAAGAGGGAAGAGATTGCCACATTGCAGAGAACTGGTCTTCTGACATGTAAGGAGGTAGAAGGATTTGGCTATTCGAGGATGGGAGTAGCAGAGGCTGTCATCCAGCATGGAGCTTTATCAATGCTGAACAGAAGTAGCAATGGTATCTTCTCTACAGATGGCTCCACTGGGCCTTGTTCCCGGACATTTAGCTACAGAGCTTCTCACTGGCCCTCTTAGAACTCTGTGAGCTACTTAAAAGCCCTGAGCGAATTTGTTTTCTGTTTTATTGTAGTGTGGATTCTGTTTCCGATAGACACTGAAATCAAGATAACTTACTGAACTTAAGTACATGGGCATCAATGACAATCAAAAAATTATCACATATATGGTCTAGGGCACCAGACTGATTGGAAGGGGTGAGGTACAAAGGAGAGGCAAGGCAAGGGAGGCAAGCAGCTTCAACATCTCTTTCCAAAGTGTGGTTGTAAAGGAGAGAGCAATGGTAGAGAATAGCTGGAAAGGATATAGATTCAAGGGAAGAAATTTTTTTATTTTTAGATTTTTTTTTTTTTTTATTCGACAGAGACAGAGACAGCCAGTGAGAGAGGGAACACAAGCAGGGGGAGCGGGAGAGGAAGAATCAGGCTCCTAGCAGAGGAGCCTGATGTGGGGCTCGATCCCATAACGCCGGGATCACGCCCTGAGCCGAAGGCAGACGCTCAACCGCTGTGCCACCCAGGCGCCCCACAAATTTTTTTATTTTTAAAGATGGAAGTGATTTAAGGTTTCTGAGAAGACTGGATGGTGATATAAGGGAAAGGTGGAGCCTGTCTTCGCTTAGCTGGAAACTGTGCCTCCTTTAATGTAAAAGAAGGTTACGTAGGTAGTAACTGAACAGCTTCTTTGACTCCAGAGTGACTGGAAATATACAAATATTTGCTCTGGAAGAGCCTTACTCGGGGAAGTAAGGAACGGAGAAGGAACTGAGAAGAAGGAACAGGAAGAAGGAACGGAGAAATGCCATAGGATATTCCAAATAGTGAAAACAGAGCAGTCACATTCATTAAGGAATATAGAAAGAGAGTCAAAATCGTAGGTGTGTTACATTTAACTGAACACCTCTGTATGCTATTTCTTCACTTATATTTATGAAGAAGATAACTATGTTATAAAAATTTAGATAACAGAGAAAGAAAAAAGTCAATGCATAGGCCTCAGAGTTTCACAAAGCTTTTAAAGTTTTTTTTTAAATGTACGCTCAGTCTTCTTTGTGTATGTATTTTTACACAGTTGAAATACAGTGTCTCTGCAGATGGTATAGGGCATACTGTTTGTTTCACTCACGTTTCCATCGCACACAGTATTCACAGGCATCTGTTAATAGCATAATTTTTAATTGCCATAATTTACCTAGCCTTTTCTCTAGACCTAACCTCAGTCACTGCATCAATTTGAATTACAGCTCTGCAAAGGAGCTCAGGGATTATCAGTGCCACATCCTTCCTACAGAGGAGAAAACCAAGATGCAAAACAGCTGAGTAAATCTCATCAGGGTCATACAGCAGACGAGCAGCAAGGTCAAGACCGGACCCTGAGGCCATAACATGGACAGCAGGCTAGCAGAACTGATTGGAACTATAAGCCTCTAGCTCAGCGCTTCTCAAAATCATGGTCTAAAATGTGTATTACTGGTCCACACTGAGATCAGGGGTTTGCAAAAGAATAAGGAAAACAGTGTACTACTTTCTATTCTGTGACTGATCAGTAGCGATCAGCTCACATACCAGCATCGGTCCGCAGATGATGCTTTGAGTAGTACAGCTCTAATTGAAAGAAAAATCACTCACAAAATGCCTGGTTCTCTCTGTAACCATCAATGGCATTAGTAAATAATATGCTGGAGTCTCACAGCCACAATTATTCATTATTCTTACAATTTCTTCCTTAACAAAATCAAGTAAGTGCCCAAGACATTGACTTTTGAAAAAAAGCACGCACACCGAATCTGCAAATATGAGCATAATACATTTACTGTGCAGGTTTACATGGTTTTATTTAGCCTGATCAATTGTACTGTTTGATAATTCAGCACAGTTCCTGGGATCCATGTTCGCCTGTCTCGGTCTAAGAGACACGACCTTCAACCCCTGAAGGATAATTATATCCCTGCTAACTCACAGCCTTTAGTCGTTCCTGACCACTACACTAAAATAGTTGTTTCAGGAATTCTTTTATGGATTGAACACACAAAATGTACCATGGCAAAAGTATCCTGTTGCTCCCCACCCCCACTCTCCAAAAGGAGAAAATAACTGTATTTATATACATATGACAGCATGATGCCATGATTCATCATACTCAGTGAGAATTGATTTTCAGAACTAATGGCAAATTTGGATATAGTGCTTTTAAAAATATATTCTATAATTCACAGGCTATCTGAAAGCTAATTCCAGGCATGAGAAAAATTACCATTGGATGACCAGGGTAAAATAGAACACCAGTGGTCATTGATTTCATTTCTCACTTTATAAAAATCAGCCAGCACATCAATTATACTGAAATTACGAACCCTGTTTTTAAGGATCTCTAGAGGGAGAAGCAATGCCACATTCACTGTGATGGATGACATGTTTATAGCTGCCTGAAGGAAATGCAAACTCCTACAATGACCCTTCCAGGATAGTTCAGAATGCTTAAGCATTATTATCATCATGGTTAATGCCGGCAGGCAATATTCTAAACACACTTCATATACTACATCATTAAACTGAGAGGTAGACATTATTACTTAGGTGGTAGGTAGGTTTCTAAAGGAAGACTAGTCTACCAATGTCGAAGACACTAAATCTTTAAAAGTAATTTAGGAAGTGCAACCAACATATTCTTAGTACATGAAAGTAACAAAGAAGTAACAAAAAACTCTGAGAGTAAAATTAGTGAGAATTCAAATATAAAGGTGTTTGTCATTTGCAAGAATGACCCCCTGATTTTTTCTAAATGCTGGGATAAAGTGGTTTGGGAGACACGATAAAAGGCAATTGTATTTTTAAGACTGGAATCTAAGCTACTGAATTGTATTCTGTGAGGAAAACTGTGATAACAGAAGAGAGATGATCTCTTCTCACAGCAGACACAGATTTGGAAGGCAAAACGAGCTCAGCTCAAGGCCACGTATCACCGGACAGACTGACTCAGTATAACCATTTGTACCACAGTGGAAACACTGATCAACTTACATTGTGAAGACACAGGTTACTCATTTTCTCTCTTGCTCGGATTCTGTGTTCAAGCAATATTCTCATTTTGACTTAGTCTTCACACAATGAATGCTATAGGGAAAGAATGCTAGCAGTAATATTTCTTAATATGAATTAATGAACTGGCAATATGATTTATCCATTTTGTGTCTTGTGATCTGGTAATAAAATTTAGGTCATTAGATTACCTTTGGATATTGAATAAAGTGTCTTTTCCTCCATTCTTAAAAAAAAAAAGTTTTGTGTGTGTCTTTCATAAAAGTTGAAGATGTTTATTGCAGAAAATTCAGGAAACACGGATATTCACAATGACGAAAAATATTCTATAAGAAACAACTCTTAACTATGTGTGTGTGTCTATGTGTGTGTGCCCACACATACACATAGCCTCTGGTCTTTCACAGTGCAAACATCTGTACATACTACTCAGTTGTGAACACATGCTACCTTTCAAAGAAAAGGAAAGATGCCTCAGATGCAGAGCTGAGAGGCATGGGGAATTAGTCCTAGCCCTTGAGATCTAATCAAGAACTTCCAACACCTTCCCAGCTTCCCCAACATTTTCCAGAATTTCTATGGAACAGTACTTTTTTTTTTTTTTTTGCGTTTCCCATGCCCCCCCCCCCCACACTTTTGAAGAGAAATGCCTATAGTGGTTCTCGTTTGCCTGTCCCACCAGATGCTGGATGTCTCTTCATCTTGCAGATGGAGTGCTCAGTGAGCTCTAATTAAGGAACTATGCCTAAGAAGCACCACACCTGCATCTGACTTAGAGAAGGAGAGTCTGAGCTTTGAGCTAATGATGTAATGGGAGGGCACTTTTGAGAACCCTGAGATGGCTCCCAATGACCCCTGCCTCCCTGTAGCCACACAAATGTGAAATTCTCTCTTCTGGACTATGGTTTGGACTTACTGACTCACTGTTAAGGAATAAGGCAAAAGTGACGAGATGTCACTTCTGAGATTAGGTTATAAAAAGACTGTGGCTTGTCTTGGCCCTCCTCTCTCACCCCTCACTCTGCCATTTTGTGGCAGAGCCCATGTGGTAAGGAATTGATGTGTCCAGCCAACAGCCAGAGAGGACTACACAACTTCTGCCAACACCCATGTGACTGAGTTTGGAAGATTTGTCCCCAACTGAGCCTTAAGATGACTGAAGCCCCAGGTGACAACCTCTTTGCAGCCTTGTGAGAGAATTTATGTCAGAAGCACTCATAAACTGTGCCCAGATTGCTGACCCACAGAAACTGTGAAATAATATTTCTTAGTTTCACTACTTACCAAGTTTTGGGGTGACAAGTTTTATGTAACAGTAAAGAACTAGTACAGATGCTGAGTACAATATAAAACTGAACCCATGTTTTATTATTTTCATTAAACATTTCATATGCATTAAACCTGACCTATTATCCTTGTTAAGTTTATAAATAAATGTATTTTTTACTTCCAATGTCTAATTATTTCCTTTTTCGAACTTTATTTTATGAATGAGGTATTTTATGTTTTATATGAACTCTGAGGACATCATTATTCCTATTTTAAAGTTTTTATTTTGTTTTCTCAGATGTTAGTCCCTCAATTTGTTGGCATTATTGCATTTCTTTCACGATATTTGTCTTTCTTTGTCTTTCTTGGCTGTCTACTCATCTTGGTATGTGAAACTCCCATCTGTTTGCCCATCTGCAGGTGCTTCTGTTGACTGTGGGGTGCAGAGTGTGCCTTGCTGGGGGGGGGGGTAAGGTGCATGCAGGTAACTTATCTTTGGAGTATGTGGCTTACCCATTTATATTTCAAATTATAAGCCATCTGGGATGGTACCATGTCTTTTTAAGCCATATTTGCTGCTTTAGCCTGGGGTAAACGCTACAGCTGCCCACAGATTATTATAAGGGAAAAAAGAATGAGTAACAATTCAGCTGTTCCACATGTAGTTGCAATTGCTCATCTAATGATTTTCCCAGAAATACATCCTACCCTATGTATTTTGACTATGTGTTTGCAGAAGCTCTACAACTGTTCCCACCTATGAAAGAGTTCTGTCAAACATCTTTTGGACTATGGTTTCCTCTTGTCTTGTGTCTTTCAGGAATGCCTCAAAATCAGAGATTCAGCTAATAGCAGTCTCTTTTTCCCTCCTTCATTATTGTTAAGGATGTATCACAAAACATTTATATTTACATATACATATGTTTCTTTTGTAAGGGATTTGGGCAGGCGGAAATAGATTTATGTGCTCATCTTGCCAACTGAATCTAATTAGTAAAAACATTTATATTCTTGAAATTAGAATTCTAAAAAATGTTTCAACTAGAAACAGAAAGTCCATTTTTAATAAAACTGAAAGCCATCGTTCTAAACTAACTGTAATGTTGGTGATTAAGTGGTTGAAAGGAACAGTTTGGAAGTGGTCCAGTCATTTGGTAAATGCCGCTTCTGCCATCAATACATTAAAGAGGCATGGTACTTTCATGTAAAAAAAAGTGATATTAAGAAAATTTGGGTAGATGTATACAAAAAAAGTGTGATTCTAAAATTGATACAGATGATTACACAATCTTTTTTTCAAGGCAATTACCCACACTGTGATCTGTTTAAACTTGGTTTTTCTTTCACTATCCACTCATTTTACAGTCTGCTAAAGAAAAAAAAAATCTCCTAGTATTTGATACATGTAATACAAATATATATATAACTTATAATTACATAATTTTATAATTTTTATATCATGCTGGTTAAAATATCTAGGCTTAGTCTATTAAATGTGTAACGAAACCTTTTTTTCAGGTAAAAGATAAAGTGTTAATAACTCTTTTCCATACATCAACATATAGTCCACATGATCTTTAACAGAGGACCCCCTTGGCAGTACCATCTTACTGTTGACCTACTTTTCTTTGATTAACTTAAAGATTGAACAGTTTATGAGGCTTTCAGAATAACCATTTATTATTTCCAGTTTAAATTTTCCTTTTCACCAATGTTACTTGCTCTACAGTGTTAGAGAAATCAATTTAGATTAAAAAATTATCAATTTATGAGAAAGGAAATATTGGAATGCAGATAACTTCATTATTAAGGGTATTTACTTCTACAACAGACTGAGGTAAAAATATACATTTCACCCCCGAGTTGCTAATGCCTACGATAACACCATTTAACAACAATCAATACAATAATAAACACAAGATTTAGGCAAGCATAAACATATTTATGAAACTAAATAATTTAAACATTTTTAAGTATTTTAAAGAAATTTTAGTATTTATAATTACTTAATTCTACAAGTCACAAAGTTACATGGAAAAAGAAGTTTGGTTTATAAAAAGCATGAATCTAGACTAGATTCCTACTAATTAATCTCACTAGAAAATGATATTCACATACTGAGGCTGCCTAGGAATACAGTTGTCTAAAAGCCCAACTGATTGTAAAAATGCCTTCCACTGGTGTACTGAGATACTGAATTTCACTCTTGAAAAAAATGGTTATTTTGGAGAACTGTCTCATAATTTTGTCAAGTGTAAACCCTTGAATATTTTTAAGGAAATATCATCATTTATGGTTGTTGAGCTAATGGTGCCAGAGGTATGTATTATGCAAAGATACAACATTAAAATCCATAATTTAAGCATAAAGATTCTCGTATAAATACTTGAGTTCAAAATATTGTTTTCATTGAATAATATTCTGTAAATCTGGGGGATTTAAAGAAATGAATATCCATTTTCAGTCTTTGGCAAAACACATATAGTTAGATCAAACCATGAGTTTCTTACATGAAAAAGAAAGAGTGCATTAGGGAAAGTGATGGAAATATGATGTCCAGATTCAGCTAGAAATATCCTGAGACTGATGCTAAGAAATTTTAATTTAAGCCAATTATTTTTAAAAAATCATTTCAAAGCATTACTGAACAGTTTTGTATTCTTTTCTTTTAAAAAATGTAGACATAATTCATCTTTTAACCGCTCTAGATAAGCGCTATGTTAGAATTTTATAAGGTATATGACTTTCCACTTTGGATAAGTCTTTTTTGCCTAAAGAAAATGCTGTTTTGTTGATCTATCTGAACACGGAGGTGCATGAGGTGCTTGGGTGGCTCAGTTGGTTAAGTGTCAGTCTCTTGATTTTGGTTCATGATCTCAGGGTGATAAGATCAACGGTGCTACGGGCTCCGTGCTGGGCATGGAGTCTGCTTAAGATTCTCTCTCTTCCTCTGCCCTTCCCCCACCACACGTGTGTGCTCTCTCTCCCTTCTCTAAAAAATCAATCAATCAATCAATACTGAGGTGAACTTGAACTTCATGATTTTCATGGCAGCAGTTGAAGACTTAGGTCTTCGTTTCTTTAGGACAGTCAAAAGTGTTCTTGCTGCTTGGTTTTTGATGCTAAAGCTTTTATCAATGTGTTTTGTTAAGATCTAAGAACCCACAGTATTTCGGTATCAGTATTCTAAAAATTAATATCCATTAATTTGGTTGTTTTGTCATATAGAGTGTTTCCTGTCTTCACCCACCTCCAACTCCATCCTTATTCACTCTGCCTTTTGAATAAGAATGTACAATTATAACATAGCTTGGAGCAGAATGGGCTTGGGAATCACAAAATCAAAGTGACACAGTCCACTTTAAAAAAATACCTCTAAGCTACAAAGTCAAGTGAGACTTGGAAATGCTAGAGGTCAGAACATTGCTCACAAATTATCCCAGTACAATTTAGCTTATGAATGTTTTGGAATTATACAAACAGCATCTGATGACTCATATAACTTGTACCTTAAATGTGTTTTGCTGTTGTGCATTCTTTTTAGTCCAAGTACCCCCTGAGGAACAAAGTGTTACAGAAGCAGTTATGGTTTCAATTTCCTTCTATGATTTGCTTTCGTTTGGAAACCAGTAAAAGGGGGGACATGGACTGACTAACTCCTGATATTACCAGAGCTTCAGAATACTAAATTTTCATTCTCCTATAGCAGAGATTGAGTCCTACCAAAGACTACAGATAACTTGAGGAAACCAAGAAATATGAAGATGTTACTTAGGAAATGTTATTTTCAACAGTAATTAATAAGTCTTACAACCAAGTACTATACACTTGAAACATTTTTTTTAATTAAAAAAAATATTGCACATGTGGTGTCTCCTTTGATTCCAGATTTTAGGTTGGTGTCGTTCAACACGGATATTTTTCATGGTAAGTTCCTGCTATCTACAGGCAGGTGAACTCCATTTTAGACTATTACTATTAGGGGAATCTGACCTGATTCTTTCTGTATCCCTGAAACTCACTGTTCTCCAGGGATGTCTTTTCACTGGTACCCAATATGGTGATCATTTTTTAAGGCAATGACGCACATGTGACTTTAGTATTGGTTTGGTTCATCTTTCTTTGTTCCACAAGGAGAAAGTTCACTTTATCTTCCATAAACCCCTTAACTACCACGCAAGGGACCCAACTCCTGATTATGACCATTCCTTGCCCTTCTTCAAGGATGAGGAGTAAACAAGGGGACGAGTGGTGGGGATACTGCAAGAAATCTTGGTAAGATAATTAAAGGGTAGGAGAAATGGACATATACTTTACAGAGTGCAGAGAGATAGGGAGAACAGAGAGAGGCCCAGAAGGGGACCTACTCAACACAATCTTGGTTTAGTAGATAAGGGGAGAAATACACAATAAATTTCCATTTAGCTTCCTGGAGAGAAACTTAAAGTGATTTAGCAAAAGGATCACTGGTCTTAGAGCCAGAAGACTTGGGCTTCAGCCCTACCTATATTAAATCACTGGGTAACCTTTAACAAGTCACTTAAATTCACTGAGCCCCTGCTTCTCCATCTGTGAAACAGGGATAAAGTCCTCTAATACCCATAAGGTTGTCCTCAAGCCCAAATACTGGAGTGCGTATGAAAGTGCATCACATACATATGATCATGTTCTATCTGGTATCATCAAGGGATGAAGTTTTCTGTATGTGGTGTTCTACGCTACGTTACACACAACCACGATTCAAAGTAGGTTGACCATAATATTCAAATGATATGCATTTAAAATTGGTGACTGGAGGGAAAAAAATCCCCTTTATTTGAGAACAACTTCTAGTCCTCTGTTTTTCTCCATCGAATTTCTGTGTTTTCATCATGACACTTACTCTTTGAAAATCGAATATAGAAAATTCAGAGCACCGAACTTTAGGAAGTCTGGTTCTGTGTCACTAGGAAATAGACGAGCTTCCACTTAGTAATTTTAATTCTTTTTTAAAAAAGATTTTATTTATTTATTTGAGAGAGGGAGAGCGAGCGAGTGAGGACAGAGGGAGAGTGAGAGGGAGAAGCTGACTCCCGCTGAGCAGAGAGACAGACTCAGGGGTTGATCCCAGGACATTGAGATCATGACCTGAGGCGAAGGAAGGCACTTAACTGACTGAGCCACTCAGATGCCCCAGTAACTTTAATTCTTTATCAGATTCTGTATCTTGCAGTTCTTTGAGATGTTTTTAATGTATCAATAAATTGAGAGTTGCACAAGCAATCAATGAGAGAAGGGCAAAAGTCTGAAAATAATTTTCCAGTCCCTTTTCTCTTCTTTCTCTTCCCCTCTTCATCATTCCCCAGGCATATATTTTCAGTGCAGGGGTTCTATACCTTTTTCCAAATAGAAAATCCAGTTTTGTTGTCAGTTAAATCTCCATAAAACATTTTTAAGTCAGGATGTTCAATTCGAAAAAAATTTTTAAATCTTTTTTTTAATTACCACATTCAAAGGGGCACCCGGGTAGCTCAGTCGGTTAATCATCCAACCCTTGGTTTCATCTCAGGTCATGATCTCAGGGTCATGAGATCTAGCCCCACATTGGAATCTGCAGACTCTGCATGGAGTCTGCTTGTCCCTCTCCCTCCCTCTCTATTCCTCCCCACCCCCCCACCTTCCCCCTGCATGAGCATGTGTTTTCTGTCTCTCTCTGAAATAAATAAATCTTTTTAAAAAACTACCACATTCAACAAGTAGTTTTTATAGTTACCACATTCACATATAATGTTGTCGTTAACACAATCTTCATATATTAAATAAGATAAACATTTGTCTCCAAAAGACAATTTTAATAATAATGCAAAATCTCAGGCATGTCCATTAAGAGTTTAGTATTTGTTTGGTATGTTTTTGTGGGAATTTCTGAAAGAGTCATTATTTATTTCTAGAATATCATTTTTATTACTCTATCATGGATATGCTATTTATTGTGTATGGATTCCTGTGTCTGTATTAATATGCCTGTCAGGGAGTGTGAAAAGAATGAGATAAATAGCATGATTTTTTATTAAACTTTCACTGGAGATCTAAGCAGAAAGCTGGCTCAATTATTCAATAGATATATTGAGTTAATGATTCCTGTGTTGAAATCAGAGCACCGTACTCATTCTTTTCAATGGAGTTCTGACAAAATTTTGGTGAAAGATTACTGACCAACTCTTATTTCTCATTAGCCCTTTTTCCAGGGTAAAAAGACTTGGAGGTGATTATTTTAACTCTTTTTTTCTAAGATTTTATTGTGGTAAAGTATACAAACATAAAATTAACCATCTAAATCATTTTTAGGTATACAGTTCAGTGGTATTAAATACATTCACGATGTGCTACCCTCACCACCATCCCCTTCTAGAACTATTTTCGCCTTGTAAACCCATTAAATAGTCCCATTCTTCCCTCTCCCAGCCTGGACAACCACTATCCTACTTTCTGCCTCAGTGATTCTGGCTACTAGTAATCCTCATTTTTTTTTTTTTTGAGAAAAAAAAAGTCAAATAATTTGGGGAAAATACAAATTTAAGTGACTTATTCTCTGAGGGCACATACACAATATTTTTGAAATTCAGTTTTGTTCAGTCGCTGGCAGATCATTCAAAGATTCTGAGTAGCAGAGAGAGAATCACTACGTTCCATAATGAGTCTTTGATATTAAAGAGACTCTTTTAAAAGTAATTTAAGGGTGTACATCTTGGCCACCGTGTGATAGATATCTTAAAACAACAAAACAGAAGCAGCAGAAAGAATACAACATGAATAAAACAGGGGAAACATTTCTGAAGTAGTGTTGTTATGTTCACGATTTTAAATATTTCTACTTTGCGTTCTGGTAAAATGCTGCAATTTGATAAATTATTTTGAAATTGACTACCAGATGTATTTACTCTAGGAAAATCTGTCCCTTTAATAACTGAATCTGTAGTACAGCAGGGTCTTGAATTATATATGCTATTCCACAGAGATACAGAATTCAATTTCTAAAACTACTCCAAATGATTCTCAAATAAGTATTTTAAGAGGAAGGATCTCAAACTGGTTACCAGAATGCCATTTCTCCAATTTTTGGCAGATTATGAAAAAAATGATCTAATTATATATTATTCATATTGGCTGAATCGTAGAAAGGATGCATAACTCTCCATATGGGCAGGCACTTGATTATTTAGAGTCTATAAGAAATATTTGTAGCTTGGTTTGCAAATAACTACAAATAATACTTAAGATCCAAACTGTTTTCAGCTCTGAAAATCTGATATCTCAGCTTCAGTTCTTGAAAACACAGTTTGTCTCATAATATCGTCATCCAACTAACACTTGTTAGGCATCTTCTATGTCCTGGATGAATGCTAAGTCCAAGAAATGTAAGGGAAAAGTAAGACAAAGTCTTCAGGTGGGTAACAGTCTTGTGGGAAGAAAGACATAAGTAGAGGATTCATAATGCCACAATACATGGGCTTTGACAGAACAAAGTGCTGCTGGAATCCAGAGGAGAGGGCTGGAGTGGCTTTCCAAAGTAGTGACATTTCAATTGGGTGTTAAAAATGAGGGAAGTGGGGGGGGGGGGGCGCCTGGATGGCTCAGTTGGTTAAGCATCCAACTCTTGGTCTGGGCTCAGATCATGATCTCAGGGTCCTGGGATCGAACCCCGTGTTGGTATGGCTCTCAGCACAGAGTCTGCTTGTCCCTCTCCCTCTGCTCCTCTCTCTGCCCACCCCCAGTCTCATAAATAAATACAACTCTTAAAAAAAAAAAAAAAAAAGAATGAGGGAAGAGGGCTAACAGGCCTGCCAGGTAGGAGAGACATCCCATGCCAAGGCATAGGGTAGGAAAGGACATAGAGTGTCAGGGGAAAATGCATTCAATGAGCCTGAAGCCAGGCTCTGACTCTTCCTTGCTGTGTAAAATAGAAATGTTACTTAGCTTCTTTGGGCTGTTTCCTCATTTGAAAAAAAAAAAAAAAAAAAAAGGAATGATAAGAAGACTTACCTCACTACCTTATTGTGAGGATTTTGTGATGCACGTAAAAACGCCTGGCAAAGTGTTTGCTCTGCACTTAAAGGCTCAGTAAGCAAGAGCAGCTGCAAAACAGAGATCACGGGTGTCAAGCTGGGTTCACTTCCTTATCACAATAAGTCAGCTGCTTCATCTCACCGGGTTTCCCCTGCCTTTTCCCTAACAGGAGAAGGATCAAACTAGATGACGATCTGGTCTCTTTTAGCTTACAGATGATTCTATTATAGCTCTACGGCCACTGTGGCCATTGCCACATAAATATTAGTTCCCATTAACCTCTAAAATATAGGGTATTTTGTTTGTCTAGAGGGAAAATGTCCCATTACAAAATTTGAGCTGTCAAATTTGATGGACAAAAGGGTCACAGCACTGGCCTTCATGTCTTTAGGTTGAATGCTTCGTTTAAAACTGAAAATCTCTGACTTTCATGTTTATTTCAGATAAATGAACTTTTCTTGAAGGGTTTTAGGAAGATGATAGAAAGCATCTGAAAAACATGGTCAAAGGTAGAGACCCCTGTTCTTTATCACAGGGCCTCTTCCTCTAACAATAACATTGGTGATAGCAGAACCATCCAGAACCTGTTTGTTTTGTGGCTGTTTCAACTCAGGGTCTTGTTGGACTGTAACTTAAGAATGAAATGTAATAGCTTAACGGGCACTTTGACTTATTTGTTCCTTGACAAATACTGGAAAAAGCAGTGAACTAGTTAGCTGTTACTTGTGGCTCTTGATAAAATATATATTGTGACTGCATGAGAAAATGGTCAGATATTTCTTAAGAACAAAAGCAAGGAAAAAATGACTTGTGGGTTTAAACGTTCATTACATTCATTTCTTCTTCTTTCATCCAACATTTATTGAACAACTATCATATGCCCAGCAGTGTTTAGACAATAGCAATCCGGAGACAAACTTTTACGGAAGTTTTCGCATCCAAGAGCGAGAGGACATCAAGGGGATGAAGGACAGTTCATTAATGGAGTTTAGGTCTCTGTGTGGCCTAAGGATTGCTGAAGTCTGGGAATAAAATTTGAAGTACTAAGAGATACTAGACATGATTGCTAGATGTTTTAATTTACCTAATTTATTCTTTATAATTCTGACAGGTAACTACTCTCCACTTTCCAAGTGAAAAGCCCAGTCTTAAATAATTTAAGCAACTGCCTATGCTCCAGGCACTGGAATTAAGATGTGAACCTAGTCGGATAGACTCCAAAGTTCATACCCATGGTGACCATATTATATGCTATTGATTTAAAAGTAATGGCAGACATCTTTTCTATCTACAGCAGAATGTCTTCATAAAAGGAAAATGGAGGCTGGCAGGAGTGGCCTTAGCAGTTGACAGTATATGCTACCCTGCGTAGGTGGTTACGGAGTGGTACCTACCAGCAAGATATCACATTCATTGCCTGGCATTCTGTCAGACTCAGTGACCTCTCTTTGTACTTCAAAGGCATTTTTGCTCCTTCACAGCCTTCTATTAAGAGAAGTGATAAGCCTTATCACCTCGCTCCTTCCATAAGTCCTAACAGCAGACACCAGATGATGCTGGGAGAGTCAGATGGGACACCAGTAGGGAGGAGAGGAAATGTAGCCTGCCAAAGACATAGTCTGTCTCTGATTTTTTCCCTAGGGGTCAAACTGGCAAAACTCATACATCTTTCAAGTTAAGTAAAACCATGGATATAATATGTGTTATATGCATACAAACACATGCGAACATACAGGAAGAGTAGTTCTAGAGTTGTAATATTCCCAAAAATGTGATTTGGGACTAAGAAGGAATAGAATAATTCGTTGTACTAGAACTTTTTTTTAGATATAAATCTTTAGTCTTTCCCAGTAAAAGAAAAAAAATGTTTCTAAGTTCCATACTGAAGTCATATCCGCATCACTCTGTAACCTGTTTCCATTTTTATTTTGGATTGAAGCTTACCCAAATGGAAGATAACGTTCTCATTTTTTAATGTTCAGATCAAAGGGAAAAAAGAATCAAAGAATTAGTTGGCATAGGCTCACGAGTTCGAAGAATTTCTTCCATGTCCATCTGGTTAATCAGTTCTTCAGAGAAGGAAAAAATTACGGTAGCTGAATGATACAGGCCTTGCAACCAGATGAACTGACTCACGTGTTCCTTAGTCTAAGAAACGAAGTTATGGAATGTAATAGGTGTATTCTGGAGTCCGACTTTGTCCAGAACCCATCAAGCAGCTAATGAAAACCAGTAGGACAGATGACTACCTGAGTTTTCTTAAAATTATCAGGGGATCGTTCATTGACTTTTGTGGACCTATCTCACTCCCGTGGCTGTAATACAGACAACGCCATAGACAGCAGCGATGGTCACTCAGGGTTCCCTCAGGCCCCCTATGCATGGGGAGGATTCTAATCACAGTTGCCAACTGAGGGCTGGCCTATGTGGATAGATCCAAAAATGTCTATTTGTCTGAATATTGCTGTCTTTCAAATGCTAATGAGGGCTAAGCCCAAAACATTTTGGTGACCTCCTCAAATAAAGGAATAGTACAATGCAAACATTAGGCATTCTGTTTTCTTTGTGTATGGGTCTTGCTTTGTGCATTCTATCTTAAAATATTTATTTTTGGCCATGGCCCTGATACTCTGTGGCTGGCACTTGGTGGAATCTCAGCCATAATTGTTGAATGAATAAAATGTCTGTGCAATGAGCTTTCTCACGGCAAATCATTATGGAAGTATACATCCATCTCAGAATGGCCATAGTCCAGCGAGCAAAGAGCATGGCTAATGTGTGTTGAATTTCTCTCGCAGTCACGCACATCGTCCTCGTCGGTTACTCTTCTCCAATTCTGTTAACTAAAAACCAGGGCACTACAACAAACCACAAAACATACAGGAGGATACAACATTTGAGTAATGGCTTACTGTCAATTATAATACTGCATTAGTATTTCAGTGTAACAGGAGAGGGTTGTAGGACTCCTGGGCTGAAATATGCCATTTCTTTACGATGACATCTTTAGTTGTAATAACGTTTTTATTCCCCTTGTGTTTATATTTTATTTAAAATAGGCCATAAAAACCCGTTGACGGAGGGCAGGGCAAGATAGTTCTATTTCCATGCCTTCCTGCAGAAGGCAGGGTGGAGAAGGGCTGCTCTGGCTGGCGGTTTCTGCCACAGCCCACTGGCTCCTCCAGGACAGCTGAACCACGTGTCCTCTCAAGTGCGGCTACTACCCTCTTCTCCTAGCAACCGTATTATGTTAAAGTACGGTTGCTGAGGTTGCCAGGATATTCTTCTATTCTTGTTCTCCATGACCAAACCAAAGGGAAAAGAAAGTGTAAACCAAACCTGAGGTGAAGATACAGGGAGAGGGACCCAGAAAAAACAAAGGACCCTCCTCTTATTCCAAGGAACTAAGCTGAGCAAATTACCTTCTGGTTAATGTGTTAGATAAACATATAGTTTCTTTTCTTTTGGGTAAAATCAGAAAAAAAAACAAAAACGAATTTTAAAGAGAACCTGAAAAATAATGGCTATTAAACATTTTAAGATAAAATTCACTTCTTTGTCATTATTCACTGAAAGCCACTTTTTCCCAATAAGGGAAGAGAGGCAAATATTTTAAAATTGTCAGAGTGACCTGAAAGAGTAACCTCTTTCAGGTTAAACCATCCTGTTTAACACAGAAAAGTTTTGAAGTAGATGCCACATTTCACTGAACCTAAGACATCACTGATGGTAAAGTACAAGTACATACTGCGTTCTGAAAATGTTAAAATATGAAAATAACCCCACCTGTACATAGAATTATTAAAACATGGTATATTACTTCATTTGGTTTTTCTACCAATTCTGAGATAAAATATCTTCTTTATTCAAGGAAAGGAGGTAAAGGTTCTCAGAATCAGACAGCTAATAAGAGGTAGAGACAGACATCAAATCTACATCTGTTTGACTATTCATTATGCCATGTTGTCTCTTTGGCTCCTTGCACAGATAATAAATAAAAACAGTTATTAACCAACATGTTTGCTTGTTGAAGTATTTGTCATACTCCTGGTAATTCACTAGGTATCATTAGCCCTGTTTTATAAATGAGAAAAACCAGACCCAGAAAGATGGAATGACTCGCTCAAGGTCACATAATTAGTAAGTGGCAGAGCCAAGAGTGAAACTAAAGATAAATGACTCTTAAGCCAGAACATGTTTGACTAAGATCAGACATTAACTAACTACCGGACCTGAAATTAGTTCATGGACATAAAGATTATTCAAAGAGAAATATCCAAGAAGAGCTGTTGCACATGTCAGATGGATTCATTGATTTATTCAACAAATATTGAATGGCTACTTTAAGCTAGGCTCTGTTTTAGTACCTGGAATACAGAAATGAGTAAAAGACATAACAATCACACAGTACTTCAAAGTGCTATAGAGAGAAGCAAGGTGGAAGGTATACCGCAAGGGGGAGGGAGCTTGCAATTTTAAATAGTAGTCAAGGAAGGTGTCCCTGAAAAGGTGATATCCGAACAAAGATAAAGGAGATAAGGAAGTGAACCACACTGATATCTGTGGGAAGACCATTCCAGGCAGGAAGGACAAAGGGCTTAAGTTAGGGAGGTTCCAGCCCATTGCATGAACAGCTAAGGGGCTGTGTGACTGGGGGGGCATAGTGGCAAGAGGGGAGTGGTGGTGATGACTTCAGAGGGGTATGAGGGACAGGAGGTGGAGAGGAGGCCGTGGACATATCACATAGGGTCGGTAGGGCATTTTAAGGACTCTGGGTTCTACTCAGAGCCAAATGATAACCTTCGGCAGAGTAGCCTCAAAGAATCTGAAATCTGGTTGACTTCAGTGAATCTGTCTGAGGCATCCCAAGTGTGTCTACTTCATCAGTCCAATGTAATCTTGGGTTACTTGGCAAATAGACATCACTCTATATCTACGGTATATTATAAAGCATTGCCTATTCTAGAGAGTGTTGACAGGTAAGATTCCAGCTTTATGGAAAGCTAATAAATAGATCTTTATTAGACACTTATTATCTATGCTGGGCATTTAAAAAAACGCCTCACCTCCGCCACCCCAACCCCAACAAAAATTACTCCCTACTTTCAATAAGCTTATAATTTAGCTGTGAGTTCATAAAAGTCTGTACCAAGTGTTCACTTGTGGAAGAGCAAGCATGGAATTAGGCCAGGGGTAGCCAGAGACAGTTTTATTGACAGCAATATGTAAGCTGAGGTTTTCTAGATGGATAAAGGCAGGTAAACATTTCATCCAGAGGCAACAGCATGAGCAAAAACAAGAAGGCTTATATTAGCATGGCCTATTTTTTTAAGGATTCATTCATTCATCCATTCATCCACCCATTCATTCATTCAATGTGACTGGGGCATAAGGTGCCTGAGAAGTAACAGCAACTGAAGAAAATCAGGCAGGGAGGAATCATGGAGAAAGCCATGCAGAATATTGGGATTTTATCCATAGGTGATGGGGAGGCATGGCACTCTCTCCGAGTGTAAAGTAGCAACAGAAGTCATACGTTGGTCATTCCAGCACCAGTGTGTGGAACAGGTGGAACGACGCGAGAATGCAGGCAGGAGGCTACTGCAACAGTCCAGGCAAGATGATGATGGTGAACGGGGAGAACAGAAATGGAAAAACGGGATAGAGGTAAGAAGTACTTGAGAAGTAAATGAAGCCTCGGTTAGGGATAGATTAGTTAGGAGCAGGGTGTAGTGAGAGGGAGTTCAAAGTCAACTCCTGGTGTCCCAGCATGAGTGACTGTGTAGATGCCA
This sequence comes from Ursus maritimus, assembly GCF_017311325.1. Lineage (NCBI taxonomy): Eukaryota > Metazoa > Chordata > Mammalia > Carnivora > Ursidae > Ursus > Ursus maritimus. The sequence continues at coordinate 56,968,896 of NW_024423675.1, forward strand.
CCCTCTCCTAAGAATACAGAAAGAAAAAGGGTTTCCTCATGGAGAAGACAAGAATATAATTGTCATTGTGCGAGGCGGGCAGTTTCAGTGGAGGCCCAGGTGACTTCGAGGTGGCCAGACAAGGATTCGTGCAGAAGGTCTCAGGACTTTAGCTTAGACCTTAAAAGATGGTCAGGATTTAGAAAAGTGAAGGGAAACATGTATAGCATTCCAGACAGAAAAACGTCTGAGCAAAGGGCACGGAAGTGGCAGCAGAGAAATCATTTTCTGCAGGTTAAGTATATTGGTCTTTGCGAGTAAGAAGAGCAGTAGAAGAAAGGGGAGAGAGAGGTTGGTCCTCAAATGACATGATGTCTGCTTCTAAAATCTTCCTTTTGGGGGACAGAATTTACTACTGATTGAGGCATCATGGTCCACTGCGGATCAGCACTCCTAGATGATGAATGGAAGCCCCAGGGACATCCTGGTGTTACTGATGGTGGTCCTACTTGAATATTACAATTCTTTGTCATGCTAGGATTCATGAGATCACTGAGCCCTTCTGAAGCTAGAGCTAGAACTCAGCCCTCCTGAATCCCACGTCAAGATTAAATGGACATTTTGGCAGGTCAGTATGCATTGCCACGGGCGCCATTTCTCCCAACACCTAATATTACAGTCATACGTGAGGTGTCAAAAACAAGTTTAACACTTCACTTGAGCTGATTTCATTTCACCATGAAGCCTTTAATTGTTCTTGGAAGTTAAACTAAATAAATTCCATGACGAATTTTTCATACTATTTGTATAAAACAATTACAAAATAAGCCTCTGAAAGTCTATATATCTGTTCTATCATCAGGCACAGGGATAATCAAATTTTAATTCCACCCAAACAACACATCACTTCAAAAAATATTTTAAAGTCCCAGCTGTAAACATATCACTTGTTCCGTTTAGCCTTAAATTATCGCAAGTGGTGGCGGAATACTCGTAATGTCTTCCCAAACCCATTATGGAAACACAAAGAAAACAGCAACCAGAGCGTAGCTACCCTTACTTATTTTTTCCAGGAACACATTCAGATGTCTTTCCTTCATTTCCCCTTGGCAACAATCAAATCCCTAACAGCTCTTGATAATTCATCATTTCTTGCTTCAGTGCCATCCTTGAAAACAAAGCCATCCTGTGATTTTGTATGTGTCATTACAAACCGAGACAAATCACAGGTAAAAGGGGCGCTCGTATTGCCCCAAACCAGTTCTTCCAGGAAATACTGCTTCTCCTGTAATATAATTGGAAACTTTGAGTACATGTCAGTTACAGGGCGATCTGCTAAACACCTGTCGGAAGCTGCCTCTGCCTCTTCTCTTTTACAGCTTTATTCATTTTTATTCATTTCACTCCCATGCCGGCTCTGCACATAATACAACTTCCATACACAATTTTTCCAAGAGCTTAGACAAAATAAAACCGCATTCCTATCTTACTGTCTAAATATGCATTTGAGGAACTTATTCCTTTTGGTTTTCTACCTCTGTTAAATGTGATCTACACTTTCTGATGTACCTTAGAATTCCTCTACTTCAGTTAATTATGCTCTCAATTCTCTGAAATGTACCTCAGAGCACAGAACACCAGGAAGCAAGCTTGGCAGGCAAATGCAAGGACCGGCTAAGGGACGAAGACAAAACAGGCAGCTCCTTCCTGGGAAAATCCTGGAGGGAAGTCAGATTTGTAGCCTAAGAAAAATGAGCTCACTTCTCCCCCTTGTGCCCAGAACTTTGGATGCTATCAATCATGTAGTTCCTTGAATGAGAGAAGGCAGGAGAATGCAGCTCCTTCCTCTGACCTCTCGTTCCAGTACTTTCTGACTTGCAATTAATACATTTGTAGTAGTACAATATATTGAAATGAACTGATATCAAGTCATGTCAATTTTTAAAAGAATTAAGTTCTAGAAAATTCCCATTACATTCCAAACTGATACAGCTACCGTGTCTTCGGTACACCCCCATTTAGCATCACTTATTTGCACCTAATATAAGAGTGGAAGAACATATACATATAGAATATATACATATATAAGGGATATACACACACACACACACACACACATACATAAAGAATATACATATATATTTTTTGATAGCCCTGATTTATAAGGATCCCAAGTGCTTTACAAATGATTCCGTCTAGGAGTCTATTAAAAAAAAAAAATCAAACATGTATGGCTCATGGAGGCAGGCATTTTTGTGCCCTCTGTTCTCTAATAAACCTGTATCTCCCAGAACAGTGCCTGAACATGGTAAATGTCCACTAAGTATTTGTTGAAAGAGAAACTACTGGATGAGTAATGCACAAAAATTCTGTCTCAATCATTCATGATCCATTTTACTTACAACTCTCCCCCCAAATCACTTATTCTTCATTCCCAGATTATTCCTATAAAAGCCAAATGCAGTGCAGTATTAAAAACAAACAACAACGAAATGGCACAGATTATGAATATAGCTTCTGCTTTGTAGTTTGAAAGGTTTGCAGTTAAACACTGATTTCTTCCTTTGATTGTTACTATCTGAGCTCCAGTTTCCTGTTTATTCCCCTACTTTTGAAGGACAGGTCACTGTTCTGCCTGGAAATAGAAGAATGAGCATGTATGAAAATCTGCCTTATTTCACTTTGCATTCAAAAGACTGCCTTCCCAATGAGTTTGTGAGTGACTATTTTTCTTTTTAACACTAATTTCTATTTTTGAAACTTGCATTCTTAGTTGACACTATAATTGATTTTTGCTCATTACACAAAGGCAAGACTTTCTAGATTGGACATCCCCATGTGGAATGATTTCAGAAATTATAATTAGGAAAGTCTCTGTTTACTTGTTTGTTTTAACAACCAAACATTTCATCAATCGACTAAGTAATACAGTTAATATTATGATTAAAACTTCTCATTCAGCATACAAGGAAAACTAGATTGAGAATGTTTTATTCTGCCTTTTTTTTTTAAAGATTTTATTTATTTATTCGACAGAGATAGAGACAGCCAGCGAGAGAAGGAACACAAGCAGGGGGAGTGGGAGAGGAAGAAGCAGGCTCATAGCGGAGGAGCCTGATGTGGGGCTCGATCCCGTAACGCCGGGATCACGCCCTGAGCCGAAGGCAGACGCTTAACTGCTGTGCCACCCAGGCGCCCCTATTCTGCTTTCTAAGCTGCAAATGCTTCTTGTCATTTGTATGCCTCCAATAAAGCCATTAGAGAAAACCCAATTTGTAATAGTTGTCCCACAACATCTTTCTTCCGGCTATGAGTTAAAATATTAGTGAAGAGGAGATGAGGGAAAAAAGAACCCATTATTTCTGTGGACTCAGAGAGTTTCAAGGTGCCTTTTGAGCTTATGCTCCGTGGCTCTAAAATCCCTTGCCTGCCCATAACCTTGGGGAAATTCCACCACCTTGGAATTGCTAACTTTACCCTGGAGTCTGGAGGCAAAGCTCAAAATAGGGCTAAATAACCAAAATTTCTTCCAAGCACCAGCCTGACCTTGATTGAATGAATGAATGAATGAGTAATATTGTATGTTTGTTTTTATTTTGATACAGAAACATTTTAAATCTTTCAAGAATGAATAAAATGAGTGCTCCGGAAAAGTCTATGGCATTTTCCCCAAAACGTCTCTGTTGATAATTTTGCTTCTCACTGCCAACAGACTTCGTCCTCTCTACACCCAAAATAAATGTTTAAAAAAGGTCTTCCTTGGCTCTGCTCCCCACCTGAGGCTGCTGTTACCCCTCCTCCACTTCGTCCTCTCCTTAGTTCTTTCAAAAAATTCATCTCTATTGCTCCCCTCCCATTCCTGTTCCAGTCTCTCAAGAGCTGCTTCCCAGTTTCTCCCCATTGCTAAGGGTCTTCCCTCACCCAGCACCTCTGCTTTTCTCTTTGTGTGTCAGTGACTTGATTTACACTTTAGGCAATTTTGATGCATTCTTTTCTGCCACACACACCATGCATTCCTTACCCACGTGCGTGCACACACACATTTAACACAACAGGGGTTTTGTTGTTAGCTGTCAGGAGGGACCCTAAAAGGAACTGTACCCCATACCTAATTACTCTTAGAAAGAGTCCTGCCACATTATTTATGCTAAAATAGCATAAGATACTTTTGAAAGATACTCTCCAAAATCAAAATGGGTAATATTAAATAATCTTATCCAAAGAGAGAGAAAAGGAAATTTGCCACACTGTAGGGCCCTTTATGCTCCTCCCACTTAGGCTCCGCCCCTTAGAAGCCCGATCAGCGAATACTCACGAATGTACAGCTTCTTCCTATTAGTGCCCTGGCTCCTTGTGAGTAGAAAAGAAAATGTACAGAGAATCTGTGCTCTTCTTTCAAACCTCAGTGTTCTTAAAATTCCCAGTACAAAATATGTCATTATTATAATCATCATTCTCTTCCCAGCTACCATTTTAAGGAGAACTTAACCATTCCCAGCACTACTGTTGGTTAGCGATCTCATCAATGCTGAACTGAGCTCTTCCCCATCCACACAACATTCATCCCTTCAACGTACTGCACACCTATTCTGGTTTTTTTTTTTTTTTTTTTTAAGATTTTATTTATTTATTGGGCAGAGAGAGACAACAGCGAGAGAGGGAACACCAGCAGGGGGAGTGGGAGAGGGAGAAGCAGGTTTCCCACCTAACAGGAAGCCTGATGCGGGGCTCGATCTTATGACCTGAGCCGAACCAAAGGCACACGCTTAAGGACTGAGCCACCCAGGCACCCCTGCCTATTCTGTTCTTGGCATTGCTCAGTGCGCTAGTGTACGTTCCGCCATACGGGACGAAGGAGACTGATCGTCATTTAAGAGAGCGCTAGGTGCTATGACCTCAACAAAGCAGATTACTGTTAGGAACAACATGAGGCAGAGTGTCCAGAAAATGTCTCTTTGAGGAAGTGACATTTGAACTGAAACTTCAATGATGAGAAGGATCAGGGAGAGATTTTCAGGCAGAGGGAGCGGCAAATGCAGAGGGCAGGGAGATTGTAGGGCGCTTCGTGTCCTCCCTCCCTGATGTTCCTGCTCCCGGAACTACTCTGCTTTCTCCCTTCTAGGATGTCCTCCTCTTTAATGCTGTCCTAAATGCTGATTTTTCAGACTCAGGAGTATTCAGAGGCCCAGCTAGTCTTTCACAGACTTAATGCCACATACTTGACCTTCACAGGTTTAAAAAAGAAACAGCAATTCCAAGCAAGTCTGCATCTTCAAGCAGAAATATTGTTATCTCATTGTCTAATATGTCACTTTTCCTTATTTAAGAATCAATGGGATATACTCTTCATGGAATTTAGTGCCAAGAAATACAACTTCTTCTGGAAAACTGTTTTCTTTTATTAAACAATGAGTTATAGGTAACCTGTCCCGCAACCCTTTTTATTTTGGCTGCTGGGACCTCAGAAGGAAAACCTAGTGCTCCTGTTACAATAACAGCCCTGTCCATGTTTTACGGTATGGCCACCACCTCCCCCCATTTATTTCTCTTTGTGGCCTCTTATCTCTATTTTGTTTCACTTTCATCGCCCTGTGCGAAAGTGCTTTTATTTAAGCTGCCTCAGACCTTCTGGAAATAGATGATGTATAAATCATTAATCACAAGTTGCCTTCTGGACAATCCCAAGCAACTTCCTCATTGCAAAATCCCACGTGCTGCCCTGGTCCTAGTCTTACCCTCTCTGCCACATGACATAACTCAGCTGCTCTTCCTTCATAAACCTGTCTCCCTTTTCCAATCTTTTTGGGAAGGTTACTATAAATATAAGGAAAGTTGGCTAAAAGCTACTCCACTTCCTTGGTTTCACGGCATACTACAGTGTCTTCATTCTCCTTTTAATGCATTTTTTTCATTCCGACCATCTTACGTATGAATGTGTGTGCCTGTGTGTGTGCACGTGTATTTTAGTTTCCTTCTTCTCCCTCGTGACCATTCAATGTAAATACACTTCAGGATTCTATTCCAAGCTTTCACTGCTCTCTACACTTTTATTCTTGGCAATCACCTACTACTGTCACTTCTAAGCAAAAGATTTTCGAACTGTACTCCTAGCCCCAGCGTCTCTCCTGAGTTCACATTCCAAATTCCTTGGAACCGTTTGAACCTCAGAGTCACAATGAAGTCCTGCAGTTCTTTTACCCGCCCAATCCTTAAATCTCCTCTGTAACATCTTTGCCAAGTGTGTGTCCGCCAGGCATTTGATAGCAAACTTACTGCCTCTCAAAGCAGCCCAAATAACTAGCCGATTTTGACTGTTAAAAGTTATTTCCAATAGGATGGCAGAATCTATTTCTATGACACTTCCCCCCCCCAGTTCTAATGCTATTTTTAAAAAAGATTTATTTATTTATTTATTTATTTATTTGAGGGCAGGAGGGGGGCCGAGGGACAGAATTTCAAGCAGACTCCTGCTGAGCATGGAGCCCAAAGCAGGTCTCAATCTCAGGTTCCTGAGATCATGACCTGAGCTGAGATCAAGAGTCAGACGCTTAATCGACTGAGCCACCCAGGCGCCCCTGATGCTATTCTTAAGTGTAACATTAAGAGCTAAGATGCACTGAGTACGAAACGTGCGCCAGGGCCTCTGCACATACTATCTCTTTACGACTCTGCCATGTGGTTTTATTATTCCCATTATATCACTGGGGCAATTTTTAATTAATCTAATTATTCACATGACTCTTTCCCAAATGGTGAAATACACATATTTGCTAAGGGGAACCACTCTATTCCAGGTTCAGAAAGTACAAATTCCTCCAATCACTTCTTACATGAAAAACTGGATTTTGTTAATTTTACTGTCTGTATGGCAAACCTTCAACCATGGGGTCCAGAAGGAAAGAAATTCAAAATAACGTTCCAGCTGTGGTTTGAATATGCAGAACAGAACTGTCACCAGCTTCATTCGAGACACTGGTGCCTCTGCTGACATGGCCCAAGAGCAGACCTGTTGCTTCCTATGCAGTCATCGAGGCTTTTAACCAACAGTCTGCTCAGTAGCTGCTAGAACTCTGACGGGCACATCAAACTATTTCTCAAAGTGAACTCAGCTTATTTCCTCCCTACCCTCTTCGTCAGGTTGTTTTCGCATCTCAGTGGCACCTGTGTTACCCAGACACACAGGCTCAAATCCTCCAGCTTGGCTTTGACGTGCCCTTCACATCTTCTAAATCTCATTCACCAATGAGATTCACCCAAATCCTGAGGCTCGGAGTTGAACACATTCTTGCAATGTCATCTTCCCACTGCCTTGGGTTGGGCCTTTCTCTGTTTCCCAGTCCAGGCTCAGCTTCTTGCCCCTGGACAGCTAGAATCCTGTTCCCGCTTCCCTCCAGCTGCCCACCGTGGCACAGACCTGACGAAGACAGTTCTTACCCTGCACTCCCTCCTTGCACAGTACCATGGTGCTCTGTGCTGGGCTGGCTTCTCAAACTGATCTCAGACCCCACCAGTACCTGCCTCCTTTCTGGCCTTAGCAGCCTGTGACTTCCTGTGTCCTGTCATTTCCTACTGTATTATATGCTTCTGGAAAACTGTGCCACAAAGTATTTTTCGAATGCTCCTAGTTCTGCACTTTTATTTACATTGTCTTTGAGCTTGGAAGGCCTTTGTTTGCCTGTCAAAACTCTATCTTTCAATAACTTGAGAAAAATGTCACAACCTCAAAGAAACTTTTGCCAGATCCTGGGTCTGGCCATCAAAAATTAATCTAAAGTGCCCCAGTTCTCACAGCACTTTGTTTCTCTCCTAGAACAGACGAGCAATGGCAATTCACATACGTGTTTCTTTCTTCAACTGGTCCTTAGGCCCTTACATCTTAGCTATGGCTTATTTAATTTTACTATTCCCAGCTACAGAGTAGGGCGCTAACGAGTAGCATTAATTACAAGCAAGGAGCCAGGAAACAAAAAAGGTGAAACTGATGACAAGCTAACCCTAAAGAAAACTTGGCAATCTAAGGCAAATACTTGAAAAACCAGACCCACACAGGCCGTATTGACAGGTGCACCGAAAGATCACTCTCTCCATTATTTCTGCCTGCCTCTGATTTCATTTTTTTAGATTGCGGGCTCTACCCTCAAGCACATGCACTCTTTCTTCTTCCCTGAGATCTAACCAGGCTAAAACTCCCAGGGCAAGGGGTCAGAGGTCAGCACACCAAATGCCAAAGTTGATTTTGGTTGTAACCAGCAGCATCACTGAGTAACTCAGTGCAGTGATCCTAGTAAGCCATAAATCCTCGTTCCCTTAAAAATAATCTGAATGCCAAGGAGCAGGTAATCTCCAAACACACTTGTCACTGCCCCCACCCCCAATCGAAATCTTAATAGTTTCGCCATTAAGCCACCGCAGTACCCACTGCTCAATAAAACAAAAATTAGCATGTGCGTTTATTCATTGCTGGTATTTTAAATCAAAATGTAAAGGTCTCTTTATATCACAAAAATAAAACCGATTTTATTTAAGATGGACTTTGGAGTAGTTACATTTAAAAAGAAAAATTTGGAGCAGATTTTTAATAGATGTGAGTGAATTTTGGTATTACCTACAAGTATTTTTAACTATTCCACATAACCTATGTCAGGTCAAGAAAAGTGCTTCTCATTTTTTCCTTCCTGGAATTAACATTTATTTAATGAAATTGTACATCATAAAACACCACTTGCATTACTCAGATGTTCAGTCAATGAAATTACTGAATTAATGAAAAAAAATTACCTGCTTAAGATTAGGTCACATGAATTCATGAAATTGGAAGTGGTTACATAATATAGCAGGATTACGTAATAATATATTGAATGATATTATACTTGAAGAGATAATGAGTTTTTAGCTAATAGTCTTGTTTGCTGAGACCAGTCTTTCTTTTACTTGACTTTCCTTCTTACCTCATTGGTTCTTCTCCTTGTACTCTAAAGTACGCATCTTTTCCTCCTAAACACTTGGCTATGATTACACAGGCCCCAGGTTTCTCGCTATCAACCAATGAACAAAAAAGGGAAATGCATACATACACTCAGACATGGACACATAAAATCACCTTTTCAAAATATTAAACTTGGAAGACAATACTGGTAAAGAAGGATTCTCTATCTCTTGGTTTTTAGCACTAAAAATGATAAATAAGTATATCCTTCCACAATATCCAGCATTTATATAAATATAGGTGGGTCATTGGGCATCGGACTTACTAAATATCATTTAGTATAAAATATTCCTTCGACAGCAAAAACAGATTACTGGACCTGAGCAGATTAAGACACGGGCTCTGATAGCTTAAATCAAAATGGCCAATATTATTTACTCATAAACTAACAGAGGTGAAAAGGCCAGTTAATTCCTGACTACCAGAAGAGAATAAAACAGCTGGCTTGTTTTGTTTTATTTTCTTATCCTGATAGATTTAATATGTAAGTTCTCAATATGTTTTAAGTATCGGGCAAAACTTACGTAACTACCCTAAAAAATTATGTAAAATAACGAACACCTATTTTCTATAAAATGTGAGATATACAAAAAAACTGCTACTCCTTTCTTTTCGATTTATCTATTCAGAAATAATACTTATATTACCAAGCATACTAATAATGATAAAAAGAGAGAAAAGGGAAGTCAAATGTCAAGCTTCACCCAGACTGTAGGGGAAGATAATACTCCAATTTACAATGGAATATTTAATACTCTAATTTACATTAGAGTATTTAATACTCCAAAATATAACATTCAGTTAGTCATAAGTAAGTTAACCAGGTCACTGTATTGTTTTATGGTATGTCTATGCCTTCGTGTCCCCATTAAAAATATTGGTTTTTCCTGTTTTATTTAAGTCTTGATCATACTAAACTCACAGGGCACAGGAAAATGCTGCATGGTATGGCAGTGCTGTGCAGAAATAAACTGAGAAAGAAATAGGTTCAAATCTCAAATTATCACATATGGTTACTTATTAACAGCACAGTTAAAGGCTTAATGACAAGCAAGTTAAATTTAGGGGCTGAAACAAGGGTGCAGCTTACCTTCAAGTTAATTCATTCATAATGTCAATGTCTTTCATTGTATGTAGTAATGAATAAATTCACATTTATCTAGGGAGGATTTGAAGTCTTTACCCTGATAAATTCACATTTATCTAGGGAGGATTTGAAGTCTTTACCCTGATAAATTCACATTTATCTAGGGAGGATTTGAAGTCTTTACCCTGATAAATTCACATTTATCTAGGGAGGATTTGAAGTCTTTACCCTGATTTTATAAATGATATCAAATGTTCCTAGATAAGGAGACATCTAGTTGCTAGGTTAAGAGGTGACCCTAATGATTTCAACAAGTAGGTGAAAATGGTTTTCCTTCTCCAAAATCAAACGTAATTTTTTTTTACTGAAAAGAGTATTCTGGATTTCTGGTTAATTTACTACATTATGAAAAGATTATAATCAAAGAAGGAACTACAATAGTATCAGGAGAAAATTTTATATTTTTATTGCACAGGAAATGTGAATCCTAAGGAAGGTGGGGGTATCACTCTCTCTGGTTCCCTTTGCTCACCCCTCCCCCAACATTTTAATATACCTTAAATTATATTTTAACAACCATCCAGGATAATTTTTAAGTGGGGGGGGGAAGGGCACAGTACAGATGTATATAGACATTTTCTTTACTTTAATGAGGGAGAAATGGAGTTGGGGTGGATTCACAAAGAGCATTAAGCCTCCAGTCTTTTGTTGTCTGGATGTGGAGGCGGTTGTTAAATCATACACCAGTGAGAGCCACTTCCTGCTTTCCCTTCCCCTTATCTAAGTCCCTGCTTAGTTGCTTTCATTTGGGGGAGAGAAGTCTACACTTTGAGGTCAGTCAGTCTAAAATTGCTGGATCCTAAGGAGATCCTCACTCATTACTTCCACCTCATATTTAGTTAGGATTTGTAAACAGAATGATCAGTGCTCACTAGATAGAAGCAAAAATAATAAATTGAAGAATTTTATATGTGAAGCCCTTGCACAAAGGGGCCATGTTTAATTAACTTCTGCACTCGAAAACCTTATCACAGAGTCTGGCACGTAGTAGGTGCTCAAGAGTGTTTACGAATGAATGGATGTTCATTTCACTGGTTGGTTAAACAAGCTGGTCAGGAAAAGATAAGACAGCAAACACACAGAGAACAACTTCAACATTAATAAGGACCCATTAGTGAAGACAAATACTGGCAAGAAATTAAAATCCCTTCAAGCACTTACCATCTACATGATGTTTCTTGGATTAATTTAAATGATTTAACTCTAGTGCAGTATCTAACACTTTCACAGTGACTGCCAGTATTTGAAGCATTTTTGCAGACATAATTTCACTTAATCCTTGCACATTTTTGAGGTATACACTACCAGGTCTTCAATTTTATATATGATGATTATCAAGGCTCAACAAGGTTAAGGCTAAATCTCTGGTTATGTGAATCCCAAACTTGGGTTCTTTCTACAGAATTACATTCTCTGCTTTAAAAAAGTGTCTTTCTTTCAAGGGTGATTTTCCGCATGCTTTTTCACATCTTCTAAATTAAATCACATAGATGCCACTTTTCATATAGCAGACTTTAAAATCCTTGTTCATTTTGATTCACTGAAGCCTGAATAAGTGGAAGAGGTGAAAGAAACAGGATGGAGACATGGGTTTATCTTCCTAGAACCAAAACTGATTCATAAAATCTCTAGATTATATAGCCTTTCATTATACACCAAAAACAAGCCCCTGCCTTTCACTGAGACTAGAAATAAATAGGGACGGTGTTGTCAACTTTAACAAAAGAGTTTTCACTGGATTTAACTCACTATACCATTGGGAAGACCTGAGATAATTGAAGAAATGAAATAAACACTTACCTGCTCATTTCATTTATGTCATAATTTCCCTTGGGTTGTGTCTGTTTTATTGTAATGTCATGGCTTTTGAATTATAACCTTTGTATTTCAATAGACAATCAGCAGTACTATGAAAAGCCTGTGACCTGATACAAGGAAGTAAATATTTGCTTTGTGAACCACATTCATTGTCTGTAATAAAATTATATTTATTGCACAGATTTAAAAAAATCGCAAACACAAAGTTTAAGAAATTCGGAGAGATTTTAGATAATTATTAGTCATGTTTAGAATTTCAAGTATGAAGCACTTATATAATTTAATGAAAAAGCCTGCACATCTGGTAAAGAGTAGAGCAAGAATTCAAATCCAGTTCTCTTTGAAATAAATTTCCTGTTCCACCACAACTTACTGCTTTTCCTGTTGGGGCCTCCCATTCATTATAAATTCCAAGTTCACTGATGCTGAATTACTGAGGTTTTACTATGTTTGATAAACTGGAACCAGCGGTCATATAACAGTTTACCCTTTCTAGGTAGTTTCTTATCTAAGGGACTTTGCAGATTTTTCCAGCTAAATACTCAAGCTTTTGAAACCAAATTTGTCAAAAATTATAGAATTTAAAAAGTCAAAACCAGGAGCTTATAAGAATGCTGAATCATGTGAAACACCATAGACACAGAACTCATTAGGAGACTAGATGAGATTCTCACCTTTTAAATATTTAAATTTTACCTCCAGCTGAAAATTTGAGATAAGATATGATTCCAATCTGATACAGTTTTATAATTCAACTTAATTGATTGACTTCTGATGAGAAATTTCAATGAACGCCCCACAGGTCCTCCAGCTACTCCTATATTTCCTTTTTAAATCTCAGGAAAACCCAAAACTTCTCCTACAGCACTGGCAATGACAGAAACAATCCATGAACATCTGGGAACTGATCACGTAGCAAGGCGTGAGTATGTGTGTGCACAGTGCCCAAACAGAAAAACAGCAGACCCCAACTACTAAGTGACCCTGGGCTTCTGGACGGGACTGGACCCTTTGGAAAGCCCAGGTACAGCGGCAGGTGGCACTATGTTATGGACACCACAGCAGCCCTAATCCTGTGGCTGATCCAGCTCCAGACTTTGGTGATGTTTGCTCCACTCCAGCGGAGCCACAGACCAGTTCAGCCACCAGGATCTCGGGAGTCTCTGCCACATGCCCTCTTTGTCACTAAGCATTTTCTTTCTTTGTTGGCTCCAGCCATTTTTTAAAATTCACATTAGCACTTGAATAAATAAGAAAAATATACCAGAATACCAATACAAAAATGGGCAAAAGACTTGAACAAACCATTCTTAAACACCAAAAAAAAAAAAAAAAAGGACATGTCAAAAAAGTTATTAGCATTATTAGTAACAAAAGAAATAGAAGTTTGAAAAATACCATTTTCACCTATTAAGGTAGCAAAGATTTTTCAAAGATGATATTATGTTGGTGAGAACTAGAGGTTTTGGCTAAGCATCAATCTACACACACACACACACACACACACACACACACACACACTACACAGATATGCAGACAAAAGCCAGGCATAAGGATGGACATGAGTTACAATAGTAAAATATGGGAAGTAACATAAAAATCTGAAAATAAAACGATGGCTAAGTAAATTAAGCTGCCCATATGTTGAATTATTTTCCAATTACTAATTGTATTAAAAATACCAAAACTGGCATTAAATGCCAGTTTTAATTTTTGGGAAACACCAACAAAGTAATGTTAATTTTTTAAAAAGCAAGTACGAAATTCCACAATATGGTTCTAATTCTTTAAAAAATAGTACATATTATGCATAATGGTAAACTACCCTGTAATTTCAATAGCAATTGTTTAGGCACTGGGATAATTGTAAGTTCTTAGTACATGCCAGGCACATGTCCAGAGCCTTATATACACTGCATTACATTTATGCTTCCAAACATCTTAGGAGGTGGGTCTTTATCCCTGTTGACTATCTGAAGAAACTGAGACTCAGAACAGGTAAGTAACTTGACCACCCTGAGAAAGCTCTTACATGGAGAATCCAGGACGTAAGCTAAGGTTAGCTTGACCCAAAGTTCCTATTCATCATATCCATTTCCGTCCACGTAATTTTAATTTTCCATTTCATATATTTTTATGTGCTCTAGGGGATCTAAAATAAGCATACAGTGCCTTTATAATTTGTTAACAAATCAAGAATATAAATGTTACATGAAAAGTATGCATATTCACAAAGTGACGATTCTAAAAATTGCTTCCTTCAAAGATGTACGACCATGAACAGGATGTTTAGGATCTCAAATTAGTGTACTTAGTAATGAGCATGGGCACTCCTTTTAATAAATGTCATCCCAAAGGCTTTCATGAGCCATGTCAATTCTGCAACATTTATTCATTTAAGAAATACTTATTTAACACCTGCCTTTTGCCAGATACTGTGCTAGGCATTGGCACAATAGCAGAAGAACCAGTATAAATGACTTTCTTTGGATATTAGGAAAGTCTTTGGGGGATAAGTGATAGGGAACGAGATAGGGAAGATGAGACTGTCAGTCTAACGCTGAAAGTCCTGGCTACATCTAAGGAATGTTTTTTTTTTTCTTTTCTTAAGCTTTCCATAAAAACTTGTATTTCTGAGGATCCAGGACACCCCCTTGTAAATGTCACACACTGTGAAGCCTCTAAAATGCATTCATACTTTTACCCTAATTATACTAGTCAGATGAACTAAAATGCTTTTTAACATCACACAGTATTATTCTCCTGCACAGGCTATACATTTGCATTTCTGGGTGGTACAATATTTTCATTGTTAAGTAAGCAGAGCTGGACTATTAGAAAAAGGATTCTTAGCAGATATGCAGTTGGATGGATTTCCATCTCTTTTGGCTCCATGCCCTTTTGTCCATGCCCACCTTCCACTTTTCCAGAAAAGTCCATGTCTTTCAGCAAAAGACTCTAACACGAAGGCCACTGTCTCTACAACTGTAGATTAACAGGTAAATGCTTTCTTACTTTTTAGCTTATGAGTCAACCACAATTTTTATCAATTTAGATTTAGATAATGTACTTTTACTTGGCTGTTATAATAAGATCAAATAAGTCAGAATATATATATTATAAATAAATATATATTTCTCCTTGTCAACAAAGTCCCAGGCCCTAGTGGTAGAAAATGTTAAGGAATATTATTATTAAGAAAAAGTATAAGAAGTCCATATGGAAGACAATAACTTAGACTTTCAATACTGAGTTCAAATAAATTTGGACCTTGTAGGGAGACCCCTAAAAGCAAAGATATCTATTTGAGAATGAAAACCTGGGATGCCTTAGAATTGAACACGGACAGCAAATTAACTCTTCTTATTACTCCTCCCAGGGGACTAAACACCAAGGAGTCATTGAGAAGCCAGAGCAAAAAAGGTCTAAGTTGGTACAACGGATACCTTACGTTGTTTGTAAATAGGTGGTTTTCTTCATCTTTCAGACTACAAATTTAGGAGGAAGGATGAGTGCCCATTGTTCTGAGATCAGATGTCACTGCCATGGAGATTCATCTTATTTAATAAATGATAGCATCCAATCTTTTCATAATAATAAACACTTGTTTTATCATATCTGAAAATCATAAACTACCCTCACATGGTTTCTCTAAATATAGTTTTTTAAGATTATAAAAATACTCAGTAAATCTACTCTCCCATGAGTGTGCTAATTACTGCTTTAGTTCATGCTAACACAAGAAATGGCTTAATAACAGTAACTTAACGGGAGGAGGTCCAACTGCTCATTCATTTAAACTAATGAGTACAAATCACCTTTGCATTTGATCTTAGTGCTATAATGTATACTTCATGGGTACCTGCTACTATTACTACAAAAGGCTTTAGAAACAAATACAATTTAAAGTGTTTCAGTTTCCAAAATTATTTAATACACATAGTGTCTAGGAGCTATGCGACCCGGAGGAAAACATTATTTTCCACTACAACAGTAAAAACTGTTTCTCATTTCTCCAATTAAATGATTTCAGAAGGATTCATTACCCGGAAAACCGGTATGTATGAACGCCGGAAATGCAGATGACATCCAGTCTCAGAAATGTTTATTCTAGATGGGAACCAAACTATAAGATTTCTATTATTTACGATAGCCTTCCGATGATGGAAATAATCTCCCTGTAAAATAATCTAACAAGAAAGAAAGAAAAAAGAAAGAAAGAAAGAAAGAACTATGGGAAGCTTGCGAAGTTCTCTAGACAAACCTTCCAGAGACTCTTTTGAAGAAGGAGGCGTTTATCGAAGGGTCAGGGAGGTTAGGAAAACTATGCCAGGAGCCAGGGTCAGTCTTCCCGGAGCGAGTAAGATTGTCCCAGGTGAGCAGTGTCCCGGGCTCCGGATGGAGGCGGAGGACGCAGGGCGGGTCTCCGCCCGGCGGGCATCTTTTTTGGCCAGGCGACCCCCCTCAGTCTCCAGGAGCCCAGCGACACCCGAGGCTGGCGCGGGCTGCCCGGGACGCGCTGCCAACAGCCTCCCGCTCGCGAGGAGCATCTCCCCATCCGCGGCTTCCGAGGCCAGCTCTGTCCCTCCGCCATCCTCAAGTCCTCCGACATTTTTCACCGAGACGGGGAGGTAGGGAGAAGAGGAAACGGCCGAGTGTCTGCATCCAGACTCTGCCGCAGCACAAGAAGAGAAGAGGAGAGGAGGAAGGAGGCTGGCGAAGAGGCAGCTATTAAACTGTGATTCCATCGATAATAAAAAGAATCATCATCACCCCCAGCAGGGCAGTCGGATACACCCACCGGGGCAGCGGCTAAGGGGTTTGGTGGGCGTTCCTCCTCCTGGTCCCCCCCGGTGGCTGTGAAATCTACCCTAAACCAAGCACACAAGAACTCCCTTTCCTACGACTAACGGGAGGGGAGGAACAAAAGAGACCCCCACGCCCGACACACACACACTCTCACAGCTCACCGATGCTCTAGGTATGCATTTTTGCAATCCCTTTGGCTTACACCTTCCCCACCTGGTTCGTGCATTTCCCTAAAGGTAAAGAAAGAAAAACAATACCACCCCGAGGTGATCGGTCGATTGGGCACCGCTAATTTCACATTCGGTTTTCTAACACACAACCACGAAAATCCCGCAGGACCTCGCGCCCCCGCGGGGTCCCTGCCGCCCCCGGCCCTCTCTGCCGGTTCCCCGAAGGCGCCCAGCTCTCCGCCGCGGACCCAACCAAGGGCTCCCCGGGCGGGCCGGACACTCGCCCAGCCCCTCCGCAGCAGCTGGAGGGCGGAGAGCGGACCGCGCGGTGGCAGCAACGCGGGATTCAACTTCCCAAACCTGCGGCGCGGCCCCCGCTCCCTCCCGGTGCGCCGAGGCCAGCGCGGAGACTCCCGCGCCCGCAGCCACCCCCGCCTGGGCTCTGGCAGTTGCACTCTCCGCCCCCTCTTTCCTTCACCTCCCCCAGCCACCACCTTTTAAAAATTCATCCATCGGTGCAAAGCAGACATTTTGATGTCATTTACTTAGCACCGCTCGGTTTCAGAGGCAAGATCTTACCCAGTCGCCTGGAGGTGTGGGCAGCGCACCGATGGGTCCGGGGGCGCGAGGCTGGGCTGCTCGTCCTCTAGCGGAGCGGGTTTGCTGCCATCCGCCCAACTTCAGCACCCAGCGGGCGAGGAGAGAGGGAGAGAGGCGAGGATGGAGGGGAGAGGGGAAGGGGAGGAGGGAGGGTGGGCGGGGAGGGAGCCGGAGCCGCTCGGCAGTGCGCATGCGCCCCGCGGGCGGGCGCAGCCCCTCGCCCGGCTCGGCCCAAGGTGCCGCTTCTTCCCCCAGCGCGGCCGCGTGAGTCACGGCCCCGCCCCTCCCGGCGGCCCGGCCCCCGCGCGCTCGCCTCGGCTCCGCGCCCACGGTGCGGGGGGTCTAGGTTGAGCTTCGCGGGAGCCTCGGGGACCTGGGAACCTTCCTTGATTGGAGAGGCTCTGTCGCCTGGGCTCCTTCAACTTCACGTTCGCCCGCAGCCCGCGTTATTTTGTCGTGCGCTTTAGGAGACTGCTGGAAACCAGAAGCTTGTGTTTAAGGGGAGGAGCCGCAGGAGCGGGGTCCCAGGGGAAGCAGTCCCTGCGTGGGGCTTCAAGGAACTGTGGAGTTAAGCAAGTTTGCTCAACAAAGAACTCGACCATATGAAGAGTTCTTTACTTTACTGAGGTCCTCACCCAGAAATCTGACCCTTTTCCCTTAAGAATTATTTCAGATCTGGTCTGGGGGCATACATTCTGTCCCAGGCGTCTGGACCACTGGAACCAGAGTTTTGAGGGAGAAAAGCCCATGACAAGGCAAGAGTCGTGAATTACTAACAGAGGTGTTCCTTTGGGGACAGCTCGGTAACTATCAGGTCTGATAATGGTTCCATTCGCTCTCGGAGCCCAGCTTGGTAGTGAAGAAGCTTTGGATGCTTAATGCATCATGAGCGCTAGATTGCATCTCCGATGATTAAATTGAAGTGCTTGTGAGGGCGAATTAGGGAAGCGGGTGTCTCTCTTCAGATGTGACATCTGTCGGAAGAGGAGTGAGTTCCTGGCTGGAATGATTAGGCTTTTTTCTTATACCCATTTAAAGCTGTTTACTCGTAAATATATATAATTTCCCATTGCTTGTGTGCGCCCCTACATTCAAACAATGTTATTCTTATTTCAGGCTTCCTTACTGAACACCCTCCTGGCCTCCCTCACTCCCTTTCTCTATCTACTTGAGTTAAATATATGTTTCAGGGTTTGCTCCAGGGCCTTCTTTCTCTAGCTACATCATGGCCCTGGGTACTCGTGTTCTTCAAAGTGTATCCCCTGGACTGGTGTTGGTCTGTAAATTGTTCCTTACTGGTCTGTAATGAGAGATAAGTACAGAAATTGAGTGTACTATTTAGAAACTTTCAGAGCATGCCTTGGTATCCAAGCACATTAGTCAGTTGTACTTTGTATGTCTTATTTTATTTGTAAAGTAATTCATTTTTGTTGAATTTTATAGAAGTATTGGTCCATGATGCAAAAAAATAAATTAAAAAAAAGTTTTTTCAAAACAAAAGTTGAAAAAATTAAGTTTTATGATTTGGGCAGCCCCAAACTCTGTATCACTCCCAGATTTATATCTTTAGTCCTGATCTCAGGAGTACTTTTATGTTCTCAACTACGTTTATGGCTCCATTAGAAGGAGAACTGTACTGGTTAATATTTATTGAACCATTACTGTGTGCTAGGTTCTGATCTAAATGTTTTACATATGTTTCTTATTTCCTGTACAAGGTAGATGCTATTATTATGTTTAACAGACATCTCAGAAGCACAACTCCAGATATCCACCCCCTCCAAACCTGTTCCTCTTCAAATTGTTCCATCCAGTTACTCTAGTCAAAATTTAGAAGTTATCTTTGTTCTGTCTCTCTTTCTTTTTTTTTACCCCGCATCTAATTAATTAGCAAGTCACCTTGTCTCAACCTCCAGAATGTATCCCCAGTTCATCCACATCTCTCCCTCTCCATTGCTATAACCATCTCACAGGTGCTGCTACAAAAGCCACCAATTAGTCTCTCTTCCATAACCCCAAAACAACACATTCTCTACATGACAGATGAGTGATTTTTTAAAAACGTAATCACACTGGGGTGCCTGGGTGGCTCAGTCATTGGGTGTCAGACTTGATTTCAGCTCCGGTCTCCATCTCAGGGTTGTGAGATCAAGCCCTGTGTTGGGCTCCATGCTGGGTGTGGAGCATACTTAAAAAAAAAAAATTAAAAACATAATCATATCATGTCATGTTACTGCTTAAAACTCTCCAATGAGTTTTTATTGTATTTTAAATATAATCTCTAATCCTTACCACTGCCAAGAAGGTTCAAGGTAATCTTGTCCCAGCCTACTTCTCTTACACCATGCTCCCTCCCATAGACCACAGCTATTGGTAGTGTAGCCACATCAGTCTATCGCTTTTACTTTCTTGAGTAAGTCTAGCTTATACTACTTAAGTCCTCTGCCTGTCTTTAGAGTAGGCTCCTTGATATCCTACAGTCTCTGTTCAGGTATCACGTACTCAGGCTTTACCTAACCATTCAATGTAATCTTCCCAAGGTTCTCTCTTGCATCCCCTTGCTTTATTTTCTTCCAAATACTGTTCACTATCTGAGTCAGCTTGCATTTGTTTACTTGTTTATTATCTCCTTCTCCCCCTCTAGAATAAAGTGTCTCAAGAGCTTTGATTGCACTTTTCACTGTTTTATCTCTAGTGCTCAGAACAAAATTCGGCACACCGTATATACTCAGGATTTAGCAGATGAATTCATGATTGAATGAATAAATAACACACTGAGAAAAAACATTCTTTCTTTATTGTTTTAAGCATTCTTTCTTTTTCCTGATATTTCTTCTTGGCTCCTCATTGCTGCGTATCAGAACGTGTTGTTTCCCAGAAGAGTGCAAATAGACTACATCGTTTCCTCTGCCCATGCTATCAAAGATGGCTCCTTGCAATGTCACACATTTATTTTTTAATTTTTTAAAAAGATTTTATTTATTTATTTGAGAGAGAGAGAGAGAGACAGTGAGAAAGAGATCATGAGCAGGGGGGAAGGGTAGAGGGAGAAGCAGAATCCCTGCTGAGCTGAGCTATATCCCAGGACCCCAGGATCATGACCTGAGCCTAAGGCAGACACTTAAACTGACTGAGCCCCCCAGGCGCCCAGCAATGTCACACATTTAAACTAGATGCCAGAGTCGTGTTCCTAGAAGCAACTTTATAAGCATCATCAACAAAAAAGAGATCTTTTCCTTCCATGGACTTCTCTAAACTGTAATAACGGCTGTTTGAGCAGTGTTTTGCACCTATGACAGTTTGGCCATTCTGTCCATAATTTACTTGTTGAAGTCAAATGCGACTTCTTGGTGACTTTCTTTCACGGTTATAATCTGTTGTGAAATCCTTTATATATTAACTAGAATCTTCAATGACAGTGTTGTAGGAACTGGATGTATTGCCTACACTGAGTGTTGAAGAGATGGGTGGAAGTGACGACAGCTTTAATGACCTTCACCTCATAGAGTTTGATCACCTGCAATCTATGTGTACATCTGGGTCTTAGGAAATATTTGCAACAGCAATGCATCAAATAATGACTTGGGGGGAATAAGTCAATTCAATAAACTTTATTAATGTCTACCATATGCCTGGTATTATGTCTGCAAGTGTTTTGCAAAAAATGTAAATGTTATATAAAATTATTTTACATGAGTCAGAAATGGATTTCAGTTCATTTTAGCCATGGAGATGCCTTCTCTTTGTACAGAATTTCGGAGCTCCTTGGGCTTATCGTTATCAAGCAGCTGTGTGTGGTAGCTATGAAAAGCAGTGTTTGATCGTGATCATTTCCATAGCATTACGAATGCATTTTTCAAGTAGAATCTGGATACAGCAGCAGATTTTGGTATAATGACTTCATAGTAAGGGAGACAGGAGATTTGTAAGCAAGATATTTGCAGACAGAAAATATTGGAAAGGACAGAGCATCAGAATGTTTACAGTGCATTTATTCACAGTTAGGGGTCTTTTTCATCATTAGGAGACCTGAAATCTACCTCAGTGGGTTTGGTAACGTTGGAAGGTTATTTCAGGAAGAAATCATGTAGCATCTTTACATTTCGTTTTCTCTTTTCCAACATGTTCATTTTTTAAAAAGCAACAGTTTTACCTTTGAAAAGCAGAGGGAAAAGGAAGAAATTTGCTTCCATCTAGGAAACCCTGACTGCTCCATCTAGGCAAACTTCTCAGCAGTGGAACCAGAAACATAGTTAAAATATGACTGCTTAAACACGCTTTTTTCTTTACTTTTGGTAAACAGAATTTTCCATGTTTCTTCAATTGGTTTTAATCAAACCTTAGAGACAGATTCTTTTCAGGAAACTGATTTAGATGGAAACAGTCTGATTCCTAGATAAAACGATAGAGTTTTTCACATTTTATATGTACATTTTTATAAATTATGGGTTATTAATGTTTCTTTAATTGTTTAGCTTATCAGTATTAAACTTAAAAATTTCAATATTATTCTGTTAGAAAGACATTAGTGCATTTATACCTCAACATAATTGGATGAGTCCATGGAAGCAGATATAAAGAACTTCTTGTGATTTTTTATCAGTTATGCTCAATTTTGTACATCATAAATTCCTGCAGTGGCTCGACAATATCGACTGGAGTCTCAGTCCCCCCAAGTACTTTATAAAAGTGCTAATTTGATGGGCTATGCATATTCACTTCCTGTCTAGTGAGTAATGTTGGACAATACTCTGCTCCTCCATGGAAAAATAGCAAAATGTTTATCTCAACCAGAGAACATGATGATGTTCAGCTAGTCAGATTCTTTGTGGATGGAGAAAAATTTCAGGGTTTAGTGGTCTATGTTATATTATCTTGAGATTTTTGAACGTTTCTAGATGATAGTAGCTGGATTGTGGAACAGACATTTGCTTCGTCAGACCTACCTCCAGGGTTTGATGGAAGGAAGGTGGAGAGGGGTAGTGGTTTGATTTCACAGTAGTTTCTCACATCTTTACTATGCTTTGGTTTATGGCAGAGCAAGTCCAGAGATGCATACAGTTGATGAATATCTTTGTGTATGTGTGTACTGTGTATACGATCTAGAAGGGCCCGGTGACTAACTTTTGAGTTCCATGCTGCACTATACTGAAGTTGCAAATCAGAAAATCTATATTCACATTGTCAAAGCTTTATTAAAGACTTTGTGGTTTCTTGATTTCCTGTGAACTAGTTTCGCAGTGTGACTACGTTAAAGTAGTATACGCAAGTCTTTCACAGTCTCACCTGAGTCTTCACATTTGAATTTTAGTAGAATTTACCTACTACTGTGCATGATTGCCCATCCAGTCTCATTTGTCCATCAATTCATTCACCCACTCACTCAAAGAGCTCTTAGGAAGCGTCTGTCCTGGCATTGTGGGAAATAGAAGTACAGTGGAAAATAATGTTCCTATCCTTGACATGAATTTATAATCGAACTGAGATAGGCTCTACATACATGAAGTAACCAGAAGAAATCAATAAGAACACTTGAGATAATGTGGTATTATTTTTCCTTTCCAGGAGGTAGGGCAGAGAATGATGAAAAAGGAAATTGCATGTTTTATAATCAGAACTCTCAACTGCACAGCATAGAAATTGCAAATGATCAAAGTGACCCATTGAAGTACCCAGTGGGAACTTCCTTTGTGTTCCGCGGAACTAGTTTTGAATGGCTTTGCAGATCTGTATTAGGAATTCAAGAAAGGAGGGATTTAAAATATAATATTCAAATAGGAAGTTACTTGTGAAACTCTTAGTTGACAGCCACTTAGAAAATATTAAGCACCTTCAATATGCAAGGCATTGTGCAGAGCTCTGGGAAGATTGCAAAATGACTTATAACATAAGAAACACAGTAGTGAGTAGTGTAGAGTCTAGAGAGATCATGCTCAGCTCATAGGTTATAGCTGACTGTGGCCCTTGAGGTGATCCGCAAAGAATGGGAACCATTTGCATTGGCTGAGATGTGTGGAAGGGCATTTGGGTTGGAAATCACAATGTGGTATCATGATGGTGTGTTGGTTCAGAGTATCAGGATATGTATAGGAAAACTTGATTAGTGTGGTTGAGTTCTATAAAGTTATTAAGTTTTAAATGCAGACTGAGGCGACATTGTGGTGTGTGAGTGTGTGTGTGTGTGTGTGTGTGTGTGTGTGTGTGTAAAGTCTTGGGTATGTCAGGTTGGTTTCATATCCATACCAAGTATAATCACTTGCTAATACAGTGTTGCACAGCATTCTGAGGCCAAATTGGAGACTAAGCAAGAAAGATGATTGTGATTATTAACAATGTCTGATATGCTGTTGGTGCATTTGTCTAGAATTTGAAATCTCTATTCTGGTTAACAGGGAGTCAAATGATTTTGAAAAAGGAGAGTTGTATATATTTAGGACGATAGTTCTTGAGAAACTCTCAAACTGTTATTTTTTTTCTCCAAAATTGGTATTCTGAGAACAATGAATTTACTTGGTAAATAAGCTGGGATAATGGAAATTTATCTGTAAATTTCTTTCTTGGGGTTTGATAAATACACTGGCTTATTAAAGGCTCTGAAAAGCTCCTTGATGACAAAAAGCCAAAATGGCTACTAAACACATGAGAAGATTCTCTTTCTTTTTCACACATACACACACACATGCACACATACACAAACACATTATTTACATATCTGCACACATATATATGGTATCAAGAATCTCAATTTTATTGATTCTGTGATGTAAAATTT
Source organism: Ursus maritimus (assembly GCF_017311325.1). Classification (NCBI taxonomy): domain Eukaryota; kingdom Metazoa; phylum Chordata; class Mammalia; order Carnivora; family Ursidae; genus Ursus; species Ursus maritimus. The sequence goes on from NW_024423675.1 coordinate 56,993,177, forward strand.
AAATAAAGTTAACTTTAGTTTTAGTTCTAGCTAGTTATAAAGTCATAAACAGGATATTCTTCACACATAAATGCACCTAACTTCTATTTTTTAAAATTCATTTGGATAACATATCATGGGCATCTATCATGCAGCTACGTGGCAGGTACGGTTCCAGGCACTGGAGATCCAGCAAGAAACAAAATTAAAAAAATCCCTATCCTTTTGGGATCTATATTCTAGTGATGGAGACAAAAATCAAGGTAAATAAAGTATATAGTAAATTAGATATTTATAAGAGCAAAGGGGAAAAATTAAGTCAGGAACAGGGGATAGTATGTGTGCTTGTGAGTTGGAAGGGGTTCTGAAATTGTGCATAAGGTAGGAAAGAAGGCTTCCCTGAGAAGGTGATACTTGAGTCACGATGTGGAGATTGAGCCCTGCGTTGGGATCCCCGCTCAGCGGGGAGTCTGCTTGTCACTCTCCCTCTGCTCCTCCCCCTGCTCCTGCTCTCGCTCTCTCTTGCATGCTCTCTCTCTCTCTCTCTCTTTCTCAAATAAATAAATAAAATCATAAAACAACAAAAGAAAGAGATGAGAAGGAAGCAAGAGATTAAATTAGTGGCTATCTGGAAAAAGAACATTCCAGTGGAGGAAACAGCTAGTGCAAAGGCCTTTAGGTGAGAGTAGGTCAATCATAGCGCCAGGACAGCAGTGAACAAGTGGAGGGAGTTGTAAGAGATGACGTTAGAGAGAGAAGAGAAGGTACTCATGCACAGCATTGTAGCTCAGGTTGTTGGTGTATACTCTGGGTGAATTAGAGAGCCACTGGAAGTTTTCGAAAGGAGTGCCACGGAAGACAAGCCTTCGAGAAGATTCTTTGCAATGTGTATATAACACAACCTTATAAAGAACTGCTAAAGATCAAAAAGAAAAAGATAACAAGCAAATCAGAAATGGGGCAAAATGAGAATAGGGTCACTCTGACTACTAGGCTGAGGATACACTGAGGGGGATGGACCAGAAGCCCGGAGTGCACTTGGGCGGCTACAGCAGTTGACCAGGGGGCTGGATGCTGGAGGTATGGACGGGAGTCACAGCACTGGGAGTATTAAGGAGGAGGCAAATGTCTGATATATTTTTAAAGTAGAGTTTACAGGATTTGCTGACTGTTCAGATGTGCGGTATAAAAGAATTTGAGAAATCGAGGATGACTCTACTGGTTTTGGCCTGATCACAGAAACTTTCCTTTAATAATGATGTGCTTGACTTCCTGTTTTCAGAGCCCTCTTATCCCCACAGCTGAGACCAATAAATTACTATAAACAGACTTAACCAACAGTTTTGGCAGGACCTCTTGGTCCACAAAGCAAGAAGGATTCCAGAAGGGGCAGTGCAGAGAGCTCTACCAGCCTCTTATGCTAGTGCAGCTCTGACCTTGAATTCTGAACCTGTGCTTCCAATCTTGTCCTTTCGTTTTGCTTCCTTTGCCTCTGAATGCCCACTTCCAGTTGTCCGGGAGAGGAGCGTCACTCTGTTACTCAAGGACTTGAGTGCAATGAGGTCTTGCCTGAGTACTGCACCACCTGATACCTGCTTCCCAAATCCTCGATACCAACCACCTGCCTGTCTGGTTTCCCATCTATTTCCTGTTGCCAAATCTGCTGCCAGGACATCTGCCCGTTGCCTTGGGTTGGCCCTCTCGAAAGCTAACAACTTGCCATCCTGGCCTGAACCTTTGCCCATTACCTGCTGTCATCATCCCCTAGAGCTCTGTGGCTTTTCCCATGTGTTCAGTTCTTTCCAGTTCCTAAGATAATTCATTCATTTAAGGATTCATTCATTCATATCTGCATTAATACATTCAAAGGAACATTCACTGAGTGCTAATTTTGAGTCATCTGTCTGAGACTGTAGATAAAAGGTGAATAATACGTAGGCTCTATTCTCCTTGTCCTAGAGAAGCACCTGGAATCTAGAAGGCCATGGGCTAATGAGGGAGACAGACATGTAAACAATATTTACAGTGAATTGTGATAATTGCTCTCAATCTCTAATCATGTTTTGAAAATGGAGACATTTTATGGCTCTACAGAAAGCCTGGTACAGTGCTTTGCAGCCTGGAATTGGAATTAATCTGATCAAGGCTGGAGTTTCGGCTCTCCCATTCACTAGCTGAGTGACACTGGCAAGTTAATTTACCTCTGTTACTTCAGTTTCTTCGTCTTTGAAATGGGAATAATAACTAGATGTCTTACAGGGTTGTTGTGAGGATTACATAAGATATTCATCCAAAGTGCTTTCTCATTGCTGCTGACACATACCAAAGCATAACGTTTTAGCACATCTTCATTTACTTCTCTTCCTCCTCCTTCCTCCCTGGCAGTCTAAGTGGGTGTGACAGGAACACAGGAGGAGAATCCTTGGTGCGAGGGGAAGCTTCTCTGATCCCCGGGGCCTGGGGGGTCAGGTGTCCAGGGCTCTCAGTGTGCCCGGTAAGGATTTGAGTCATAACATTCTTTAGGAATTGCCTATGCATTGGATCACCTCCTCCTAAGACTGGCCTCTTGCGGGCAGGGACGTTGCGAGCTCACACTGCAGCCCCGGCGTCTTACACAGAGCCAAGTAGGAAAAAGTGCCCAATAAATATGGGGGAAAAAAAGAAGAATGACAAGGCTTCCCAGTGGTGGTGCCTATTAAATTAAATTTGAAAGGAGGAATTCATCCCATGAAGGTGGAGTGAGAGCGTCTCCAGCATTCAGGAGAGGGTAGCAGCATGCTGCGACGGGAGACCTTTAATGTATTCAGGAAACCTCAGGTCGCCTTGGAGTCATCTATCTCCCTGTCTGTGCACCACATGAGCTTTTGAATTTTGAAAGGTGGGCAGGATCTAGATCAAAAAGGACCCCGTATGTAGAATAACAAAATAATGAAAGAGTTCGGACCTTTCTCTGGGATGTGGAGCACAGAATGCTGCGAGGTAGGGCACTTGGGCTTTTCGTGATCTGGTCCTTACCTTCCTTTTTCAGACTTCTCTCCTCCACTAACAATGTCTGCTTCAGCAGCCCCAAAATGTTTGTGCCTCCCCTCTCCCCGACCCCTCCAACACCACAGCGCTTCTGTGTCTTGCTTTGTTTCTTTGCTTATGCTGTTTCACTGCCCCAGAATGTCCCCATCCCTCCTTATCACCAACACCCGTCACTGGGCCCCTGTCTCCTAATGATTATTCATTCCGTAGCCCAAGAGTCATGAGCTCCAGAAAGTCTCCTGAGTTTCGGGACTCTCACCCAGTCATTGAAGTTCACATCCAAGGAGCACTCACTATGTATGGGTCAAGCACCGTGTTCTCTTTGTGCCTATAATTTGAATTAATCCTTACAACAACCCTATAAAATAGGTACTATTATCCTTTTTTAAATTGAGCAAACTGATTTACTTTCTTATTTTTTGATTTATTTTACATTTTGTGGATGAACAAGCCAAAGCTTAAATTATCTCAGGTTAAAGACTGGCTGAGCTATGACACTCGATGTAGGGGTTACAATCCCCAGTATCTTTGAACTTGAACATTACACTTCACTGCTTAGACAGGGTCATGGGGCCCTTCCATGTCTCTAACTTTTTTTTAGCAGTATCAATTTGATAGAATATTAAGTTACATAGTTTCCATTTTACAGTTACAGTTTTAAACCTTTCTGTGTCAAATGCCTTTTTCCCATTCCTTGATGATATCTTGGGCAGATTCCATAATTATCTGGTCACTTTCCATTATTAAACTCACTCCAGCCCAGTTTAAAACTTTAATTTATTTTGTTTCAAAACTCTTTTTGTTTCCATTGCAGGACAGGCTCTTGGCACAAGGGAGTTGGAATGAAGATTGGGCACACTCTGCTCTGTTACTCCCCAGCTCCACTGGGTCGGAGGGAGTCAGGGAGAAGAGATGTAGAGAAAAGGGCAAACATGTCTTTATTTAACTGGCTTTGGCCACAGCTCTCTCCTTGTTGGCTGTGTGTGCTTTGGAAACAAACACTAATGGACTACTGGTGTTTTCATTTGTATGGCACGTGTCCAGATGCTGGCCTTCTGTGAGCACACGCGTGGGTTCTTAGGAGAGCCATGCTGGGGCTTCCGCTCTATAGCCCCGTATACCTGAGATCCAGCTGCTGCCCCAGCACTGTGGCCACACTGTTCTTGTCACAGGCGGTCTCCCCACAGACTCCTGTTGCTAAAGTCTTCCCACCAAGCGGGCAGCCCTCCTGGCTGGGACTGCAGCAAGTTGGCTCAGGAACAGGTTAGATTTCATGATGTCCACACAGTCATGAGAAATTCATACAACCTTGTTATCCCGGAGGATAGAAAATGCGAGAGACGATCCTGCCACCGGTACCTCACTGCCCTGCCATCCATCCCTCCATCCGGTCGTGGCGCTGATGAGCAAATCCACGACCCAAGCAGATGCCGAGTCAGTGTATGGAAGGAAATGCTCCTTCTGTGGCAAGCTCATCTGGTCTATTGTTTTGTCTTAACAATATTTCATAAATAAAATATTTCACTAAAAATTAACAACCAACTATTTATCATTTTGAAAGTTACATTTCCCAGTACCTCAGAATTCCCTGAATATACTTACTCTGGATTTTGTGTTAATTCATTTGTATACATTAAAAAAACCCATAATTTTAGTACATGTATATTGTATTCATTTTTCAATTACCGACATAATAAATTACCACAATCTTGTGGCTTAAAACAATACAAATGAATTATCTTATAATTTTGTGGGTGTGGAGTCTGATGTGGGTCTCACTGGGCTATAAAATCAAGGTGTTGACAAGGCCGCATTCCTTTCTAGATGTTCTAGGAGAAAACCCATTTTTTGCCTTTCTAGTTTCCAGAGGCCACTCACATTCCTTGGCTCATGATCTTCCACCTTTAAAGCCAACAATGTTGCATTTCTCTGACCTTTTTAAATCACCTTTTGTCTCCCCCGAGGTGACTTTGTTAGTTTCCCTCTGGCCACAGCTAGAAGAGACGCTCTGCCTTTAAGGATCATGTAATTAGATTGGAAAATCTTCCCATCGCAAGGTCCTTAATCACGTCCTCAAAGGGGTGTGTGTGTGTGTGTGTGTGTGTGTGTGTGTGTGTACCACCTAAAGTAACATATTTACAGGCTCTGAGGATTACGAAGTGAACATCTTTGGAGGGGGCATTATTTAACCTACCACATATAAATATTACTAAAAAATATTTTGTATAGTTTTGCTTGTTTACACACTTTACATAAACAGAATTAAATAGTATGTATTATTTCTGTGACTTACTTTTTTCACTTAATATTAGATTTTGAGTTTATCCATGTTGATGCATGAGCTGTTTTTATTTTTATTACTACACAATATTCTATGGTGTGAATATATTATACCATGATGTAATGAATAAATGTACCATTTGTATATCTGTTTACTGTTAATAAATATTTCAGTCGTTTCAAGCTTTGGGCTATTAAGACATTGCTGACATATTCTTATAAATATTTCCCTTGGTTTTTGTTAGTACATATTTCTTTAGGATTATATTTAGATGTGACATTGAAGGCATTTCATATATTCCATTTTCCATATTTGCTCCTGAGAAGTTAATTGTCACTCTATTAATCATTTTTCTTTTATATTAACTATCTTTTCTCTCTGAGTTCTTTTAAGACCTTCTTTTGTCTTTATTTTCCTGCAGTTTCACTACAATGTCTGTGATTTCTTTTTATTTACATGGGTGGAATTTGTTGGATTCTTGAAGCTGAGAAAGACTAAAAACAATTATGTTACTTTCCTCCAAAAAGTTAGGGAAAAAAACAACAAGATAATCTGAAGACAAGCAGAGGAAGAAATGACTAAAGACGTAAGCAGAATGAATTGAGCCAGAATGAAAAAAAAAGTAAAACAGATAAACACCTGATAAAAATCAATAAACCATCAATAAAATTAAAAAATAAAAATGAATAAAGTGCTGCAGATACTCAAAATAAGGAATAACAAGGAGGAAAGAACCATCAAAACAAAAGAAATGTGTATTAATCACACAAGATTATTTATTTTTTAAGAGAGAGAGAAAGCAGGAGTGGGGGGTGGGGGGTGGGGGGTGGGGGTTGGAGAGGTGTGAGGGGCAGAGGAGTGAGTGAATCTCAAGCAGGCTCCACGCCCAGCTCAGCTCAGCTCGGAGCCCTCCTCCAGGCTCAATCTCACAACCCCGAGATCATGACCTGAGCTGAAACCAAGAGTCAGAAGCTTAACCAACTGAGCCACATAAAAGATTAATTTCTACTGTTATTTTTTTAACTTTTTCTCCCTTCATTTTTTTCCCCACGTCTTCTGGAAACTTAATTTCATGTATGTAAAGTTAATGACCATTGCTTACATTTTCTATTCCGTTTCTTTGATCCTTTATTCCCTCTATCATTATTTTGGATAATTTACATCAGTCAACCTGTCTGTAGACTCACTGCTATCTCTTTCAGCACTGCTCATTAGGCTATTAAGCCTATCTAATGTACTTTTGATTTCAGGTGGTATATTTTTCAGCTTCACAATTTCCACGGTATCTTTTCTTGTAGTTTCCATTTATTTGCTGAGATTTACCATTTGTTTACCCATTCCTTGTCTTTTACTGTAATTTATATGTGTGAGCATTTTCAAAGTCCTTGTCTGCTCGATACAGTATCTTGATATTGTGGGTTCTTTTTCTTTGCATCTTTGTATCTTTCATAGTATTTAATTTCATATCAGAAGTGTATAAAATGATAGTGGATTTGAAGTTATATCTTTTTTAGATACTATTTTTCCAGACAGTGAGAGCTATGTCTGACAGCTATGTTTCCTATGTCTGACAGCTAAAATGAGAGGATAGCCAACTTTAATAACATTGAGATTATCTTCCATTAGTCCAATCCCTAGCTTCCACCAAGGGGTGAACCTTGCTGATTTTGTCCTAGTCCAGAGTCATTTGGGCCATGCTCTTGTGCTGCAGTGTTCAAGGTCCCAGGCCTTGTGAGAATGTCAAGTTTCATGTGTTCTCTCTGCATTTCAGGCCTACTTTTCCTTCTCTTTTCTCCACAAAATTAGTAGTTAGGGTCAGGAAGAATTGTCAGGTTAAGAAAATTATTAAGAAAAAAAAAGTAATGTCAAATCAGTGAAATAAGCTTTTACCTTAAAAAGCTAGAAGAAGAAGAGTAAAATGAATCAAAAGTAAGAAGAAAAGTTAATATGAAGTTTAGCAGGCAAATGTAGGAAAGGGAAAACAAAAAAGGAGACAAAGGCAAAAACCAGTATTTTGAATTCATCAATAATATCAATACATCTCCACTACCAAGTCTTAACAATGAAAAAAATGAGAGAAAACATCATAACAAAAATTAAGAGCAAAAGCAGGGGTAGAATTTCAGATCCTACAGCAATTAAAAGGATAATGAAGGAATATTATGAATGATTTTTTTTCCAGTAAAATTGATAGCTTAGATGAAATGGATAAAAGACACAAAATATCTTGTCATGCATAAGTAGAAATAGAAAATCTGAATCTTCCTATATTATATGAAGAAATTTAATTTGGAATTAAAATATTTCCTACAAGAAAAATTCTGCCCAAGTGGCTCATTGGTGAATTTTATAAACATTTAAAAAAGAAATTATTCCAAACTTGTATGAATGCTATCAGAAAACATAGGAAGACAGAACACTTTCCAACTAATTTTATGAGGCTAGAACAATACTGCTTTTGACCCAAAAGGAAAATTATATTTAAAAAGACAAGTACATACCAGTAGCACTCATTTAAATAAAAAAATAAAATTCTTAACAATGTAATTGATATATCTAATCCATCAATACATAAAAGGATGGTGCACATGATAAATACTGGGTTTGTTTCAGGAATGCAAGTTTGGTTTAGCATTAAAAAAATAAATACCATATTATTGGAATAAAGAAAAATAAAACAAATAATCATCTAAATAAGTTGGGAAAAAGTATTTTGCAAAATATAACACCTGTTCATGTTAAAAACTCTGAGCAAACAGGAAAAAGTAAAGTACTTCCTCAATGTGATAAGGAGAGTCTATGACAAACACTGTGAATATTATACATAATAGTAAAATATTAAATGCTTTCCCCTAAGATCAGGAGCAAAGCAAAGAAGTTCACTCCTGCCACTTCTTTTTTTTTTTTTAAAGATTTTATTTATTTATTTGACACAGAGAGAGACAGCCAGCGAGAGAGGGAACACAAGCAGGGGGAATGGGAGAGGAAGAAGCAGGCTCCCAGCGGAGGAGCCTGATGTGGGGCTTGATCCCGGAACGCCAGGATCACGCCCTGAGCCGAAGGCAGACGCTTAAGGACTGAGCCACCCAGGCGCCCCCACTCCTGCCACTTCTATTCAATATTACACTAGAGGTTCTACTTATATAATAAGTGATTTAAAAGTTAAAGGCATGAGGATTAGAAAGAAAAAAACACCATGTTTATTTGCTGATGACATGATTGTGTACACAGTAAATTTAGAGGAAAAATTTTTAAAAACCAACTGGAATTAATAAGTATATTTGGCAAGGTATGAGGATGCAAAGTCATTTTTGGAAAAGTAATTGTATTTCAAATGCAATTTTTATAAATTTCATATGAAAATACAAAGGACCAAGAGTAGACAAGCCAATCTTGAAAAAGAAGAGTTACAAGATTTACAATGCCCGATTTAAAACTTACTGTAAAGATATGATAATGAAGACATTGTGCTATTTGCTCAAGAAGCATCAGTTAGTCTCTCCCAATCCCCCACCCCCCTTCCCTCTGAAGCCCTCAGTTTGTTTGTTGTTTGTTTGGGATAGGCCAGTGATGGGTATTAAGGAGGGCACATATTGCATGGTGCACTGGGTGTTATGCACAAATAATGAATCATGGAACATTACATCAAAAACTAAGGATATACTGTATGGTGACTAACATAACATAATAAAAATTATTATATAAAAAAAAAGAATCATCAGTGACACAGAATGAAGAATCCAGAGACACTTCCACACCTTTACAGTCAAATAAATTTCAACAGATTGCCAATGCAATTCAGTGGGGGAGAGGAATATTTTTAAACATACAGTGCCAGGTATTCATATTGAAAAAAAAAATCTTGACCACCATGTCAGTCCATATTTTAAAAACTTATTTGAAATAGATTATAATCCTAAAAGCTAAAATCACACAATTGCTAGAGTTTTATGAATCTACTAAAATTAGTAATCTTTTGTATGAAAAAAGAAATGATAAATTGGACATCATCAAAACTTCTTTTTATCCAAAGTCACAGTTTAAAAAATGAAAATTCAAGCCATAGTTGGGGAGAAAATGCATATATCTGACATAGATTTCTATCTAGAATCTATCAAAAACTCCTAAAAATCCTTAATAATAAGAACAACCCAATCAAAATGGACAAATTATTTGAACAGAATCTTTATAAAGAAATATTTTAAATAGTCAATGAGTCCATGAAAATGTACTCAATGTCAGTAGTTTTCTGGGAAATAATGCAAATTGAAACGACAATGTAAATCGCCATGCGACCACTAGAAAAGGTAAAATTAGAAATTCTGAAATTATCCAGTTTTGAAGAGGATTTTGAGTAATAGAAACTCTTATACATTTCTGGTGTATAAGGTGGTACAACCAGTTTGGGAAACTGTCCGTTCTTTATAAAGTTACACGTATTTTCCCTCTATGCCCAACAATTCCATATTGGATATTTGTTTAAGGGAAATGAAAACATATTCACGGGAATATGTTATGTGTAATAATCACAAGTTGGAAAAAATATTTCTTCAATAGAAGAGTGGATAAGTGGTATTTTCATAGACTAAAACACTAATAAAATAAGTAAAAAAATAAGTATAAGATATCAATACATACAACAACATGGATAACTCTAAAAGCATTATATCCAGTGAAAGAAGCCAGACTCACGTGATTCTATTTTTATGAACTTCAAGAACAGTGGTTGCCTCTGTTGCAAATTGGGAAATTTTGACTATTGTGGTTTTTTTGGTAGATAGATGTAAGTTTCATACTCTTTTGTGAATGTAGCTTTTAGCATTATAAAATGGTCTTTGACTTGTTAATATTTTTTTTTACTTTGCTCTACCTCAAGATATTGTTCACAGTATGACTTTGTATTGCCTTGCCTGTCTTTGCTTATTCTTAATTCTTTAACTTTACCAAAAACCTTTGTTTTAGGTATGACAAAGAATTGGGTTTTGCTGTGTAAAGTAATCTAGAGTTCTTAGTAAGTGATTTCAGCTCATTTACATTTACTTAGCAATTGCTATTTTTGGTTTCCTTTTGTTACCTTGTTTTATAACATATTTTCTATATGGTTCAACATTTCGACTAAAATTGTTTCATTTAAGTGTCCTTTTAAAATAGTTTCTGTTGATAATTCTTTCTGTATTTAGGAAGCTGTGACTTTTAAATTTCATAGTTTTACTTATACTATTTTTTATATAACTCTTCATCCTCTCTCTCTTTGGATGCTGTTTGTTGGTTTCCTACCACAAGGCTAAAGTTAGTCTCTCTGCTTTGCCTTCACCTTGCAAGTTTAATCTTTAGGATTATTTTAGTGTTAATCTCTACTTCCTAAATTACTTAAGTTTCTACTGCCTTATTTATTATCCTAAAATACACTGTTAAGTCTTAGATATATTTCAAGCCTTAAATATACTTCAGCTTCTACTCCTTAATTTGTTAACTTTAGGTACTATTACTTTACCTCTAATTAAGTCATCTGTGGCAGTCCATAGGTTTACTTCGTTACCCACAATTTCTACCTTTAATTTTTGTTAATGTTAATTTCTAAATGTGTAAAAACTCTGTATTATTTTTTTCACCCTTATTCCTGTCTTTGAAGCTTAGTTCCACTAAGTTAAATATTTGCTAAACCTTCTACAAATCTTTTATGTTTGAAGCTCATTCCTGTGTAGATTTGTCACAAACTGATTATGGGAATGATATTCCTTGAAGTTTTCCATATTTATAGCTGCTTGCCTATGGCTTTTATGTTGAAGACAAGTTTGGCTGTACATAAAATTCTTGTCTCACATTTTTTCTTCTTTAAAATCTTTTTAAAAAGTTGCTACATTCTTTTTCTAACATAAATGTTGCCTTGGAGAATTCTCGTATTAATTTGAGAGTTGTTGCCTTAAAAGTGACTTTGACTTATTATCTGAAAATTAAAGCGATTTTCCCCCTCATTATGAAAAAAATAATAATTTTGGCTTACAGTATGGCCTGAGGGTGATCATTTCTGGTCCATTTTCTCAGGTACACAGTGTGCTTTGCTCTTTACTATTCTATTTCAGGAAATATTTTCCAATCATGGTTTTAAATATTTGTTTTTTCCATTACTTTGGTTTTCTTCTTTGAAGACTTCAATTATAAATATGTGGTTTTCTTATTTTCTGTCTTCAATGTCTATTACATTTCCTATATCCATTTCCTATGGTAGTTACAACAAATTACCACAAATCTTGTGAGTTAGGACTACACAGACTTATTATCTTAGAGTTCTGGAGGTCAGAAGTCGAGGTTGGCTGGTTTGTGTTCCATCTGGGGGCTATAAAGGAGAATCTATTTCCATCTTTTCCAGCCAATAGAAGCTGCCTGCATTCTACAGCTCACAGCCCCCCCACCACTGTGACCTTTGCTTCTATTGTCACGTGTCCTCTGACTTTAACACTCCTGTCTCAGTCCTATAAATACCCTTATAATTGTACTGTACCCATCTGAGTAATCCAGGATAATCTCCCCATTTCAACATCTTTAACTTAATCACAACTGCAGGATCCTTTTGCTATACAAGGCAATATTTTCACAGGTTCCTGAGATTAGGATGTAAACATCTTTGGTGGGGGGCATTATTCTGTCTACTACACACACATTTTTCAAATCCTGTTTTTTTTCAAATCATTTTCTTTATTTCTGTTTGACTTCCCCTCAATTTTCTTCTTTCTTATTCCTATTTCCCTTACTGTGTCTTTTATAATGTCTCTTTACTCTTGTGTTTTTCTAATTTAATGTTCTTTTATGAAATATTATTTTTTCTTAATTCTTTACTGGTATCTATTAATTTCCTCTGAGTTTTTCTATTTCTTGTTTATCAAAGCTTTAATTGTTGTCTGATACTGAAATATTGCATTGCAGTTTTCATCTGCTCTGTGAGTTCATTTTTCTGTTGAGTTCTTACTGTTTGTCTTACTAAGGTCTCATTTATCTTTCCATTGTAATGATTTTGTATGACATTAGGAAGAGTTTTCTCTTGTTGTCCCTCATATTTGAATGAAGAACAAAATAAGATGAGATTTCCTGGGATGTTAGGAGGAATTCAGACTTGAGTGGCTTTCTCTGAATCACAGTCTAAGAATTTCTTTTTCTCTTTTTACCAATAAAAATTAAATATATACCCTCTTTCTGTAGCCATTTGTTTGGTTCCTGAAGCTATGTCTGGCTTAGAAAGATTTCTGCCTCTTTCCCTGGTGAAGATTCACAAACCTTGCCTTCCCAAGTACTTTCATATTTCTTGGGGGTTCCTTTCTGTGAGCCTCTCAAAAATGCCCCCCTCCACTGCACACCTCTCTCTCTCTTTAAGATTTTATTTATTTGAGAAAGAGAGAGTATGCAGGCATCCAAGCATGAGGAAGGGGAGGGGCCGAAGGAGAGGGAGGGGGAGAAGCACACTCCCCGTTGAGCTCAGAGCTCCATGCGGGGCTCACTTTGGGGCTTGATTCCAGGACCCCAAGATCATGACCTGAGCCAAAATCAAGAGTCTGCCGCCCAACCAACTGATCCACCCAGGTGCCCCTGTACTGGCTTTTCTATCTGGTTTTCTGGAGATATTTGGGAGGTTTAAAGCAACTGCCTTGCGGACACAATGTTACAGAACTGCTGACATGCATTTCAAGAGAATCACTGTTATTGCTGTGTTGAGCTTAAACTATAGAAGAATGATAAGGAAGCGGGGAGAGTAATTTCTGGACCACTGCAGTTACCCCAAGTGATAGATGAAAATCACGTGGATGATAATTATCAGTGTTCAATTCTGACTGTTTTCTGAAGGCAGAGCTGTAAGATTCACTGATGGATTGGATGTTGGATGTTAAAGAAAAAAGAGGGTGGAATATTTCGAGGGACATAGTTGTCATTAACTGGAATTAGAAACTGTGGCTACACCAGATTGAGTGACTGTCATATTAGTCAGGTTAGGGTTAGGCTAGGCTGCAGTAATAAGCCATGAACTCTCCTTTTCTGGCATAATGAATAATATGGCAGCAAGAGGACATCCTTCATCCTGTAGCCCTGCCATCAGGAGCATTTTACTTTTGCTTTTGTCAGAGTAGGGGGGAAGGGAGCTGGAGGGCCATGCAGGTGGTGACAGGTGCTGTTGCTTCTCCTTCTTTTTCTCTGTCTGCTTTTCCTCTTCTTCATCCTCCTTCTCCATTTCAATTTCTTGCCCCCATCCCCAACAACTGAAAGTGTCATTCATCACTTCTGCTTGCATCCTATTTGCCAAAACTCAGTTACGTGGACCCAAACTAAATGCAAATGAGCTGGAAAATTCATTTGCTGCTCACGTGATTTTCCATTCAGTGAATCCCTGCTCGAACATTTTACTATTTGCTCACTGTTTCATATGCAGAAATTCTTGACACACTCTGATAAATATTTTTTTTATATTATATGTTTCAAATATCTCCATTGTCCAAAGCCCGCTTTTTAACCTTGTTTATAGTTACTTTTGTCATTTGGGATATGTTAATTTTGCAGCATATTTTTCTTTATGATTTGAACATCCTATATTTTGTTTAAGAAATGCCTTCTTGTCTTGACATCCTAAAGATAGTCTATATTTCTTTCAAAGAGTTTTAAACTATTTACCTTGTTTTTTATACTTGCTTATTCAAATTCATCTGGGATCATATTTTATTTTATTTTTCTATCTGACCTAATTTGTGATGCCACTTCTGTCATATAGTAAGTTTTCCTTTCAGTACAGGTTTAACTTTTGTTTGTTTTCATTGTTTCCAAAGTTATTTCCACTGATATATTTGTCTATCCCTGTGCAATAAAATGTTTAGTTGCCGTAGTTTCAAAATAACCCCTAATTTCTCATTTCATTGTTTATCCTTTCTTAGTTATTTTCATATGTTTATTTTAAATATGCATTTTAAAATCAACTTGTCAATTTCTACCAGAAATCTTATTGCTACACTGAGTTGAATTATATTGATTTATAGATAAATTTGGAGAGACATGAAATATAGACCATACTGAATCCTCTGTTTTATGACATTTGCATAGCTTTCTATTTGTATTTTTATGACTTTTAATAATATTTTCAAAGTTTCTCCCTATAGATGTTATTCATTATTAATTTGGTTATTTCTAGTCTACTTGTACACTTATTTCTATTGGGACTAGACTTTCTAATTTCATACTTTCATTTGAGATTCCAATATTTATAGGACCATTATTTTATTCTGTATGTTGTGTGTGCATGTATCTAACTACTTGCTAGACTGTTAAAAATTATAATATTTTATCCAAAGCATTTATCTTTTGGTAGAGAATATAATTTTTGCTAATAACTTCTTTATTAAGTTACTTTTTGTAAAGAAACAGTTTAGAAAACTGCCTGATACAGTAAGGGTTTAATGAATGTTGGTGTTATAACTGATGTCATCACTACTTTTTTGTTTTTTAGTACACAAACGCATTGTCTGCAAACAACAACACATTTTCCTGTTTTATTTCATATTTAGATTTCATTCTTTTTCCTGTTTTATTGTGTTAGTTTGGAATATCATAAGTGATAGTAGAAATGTGCAGATATTTCCAAAGAGGTGACTTTTGCTGCCTGGCTGGCAAATTCTTTGATCAGGTTAAGGAAGTCAACTTCTACTTCTTATTGGTTAAGAGCTTTGAAATAATCATGAATAGAAGTCAAATTTTACAGAATGTTACTTTGTTTTATTTAAAAATATATATTTTTTATTTTAGAGAGAGAGAGCACGTGTGAGAGAGAACAGGGGGAGGAGCAGAGGGAGAGAAGGAGAGAGAATCCTCAAGCAGAGTCCTCTGAGCACAGAGTCTGACTCTGGGCTTGATCCTACCAACCTGAGCTGAAACAGAGTTGGCTGCTTAACCGACTGAGCCACCCTGGCGTCCCATGGAATGTTACTTTTGCATCTATTTTTTTAAAAAAGATTTTATTTTACTTATTTTAAGAGAGAGTGTGTGAGCAGTGAGATGGGAAGAGGAAGAGGGAGAGGGGAAAGCAGATTCCCTGCAGAGCACGGAACCTGATGCTATGTGATGGGGGGGCTTCATCTCAGGACCCTGAGATCATGACCTGAGCCGAAACTAAGAGTTGGACGCTTAACCACCTGAGCCACCCAGGTGCCCCTACTTTTACATCTGTTGAAATAATGGTTTTTTTTTTCCTTTTGGGATGTTAATATACAAATTTCATTTCCAGACACTGTAATATGGGAAGATAAGCTCAAGCAGGTGGGGAGGGACTGGAATTGGAGTTGTGTGAGCCGATGTACTTTCTCTACCTGGTTTGCCCCTTTGGCTTTTCAACATTTACCTCTCCCCACCTTCCAATATTTTAAGTTCCAAAACCTCATAGTAACTTCAAAATGCTACTGCCTAACATAATGGATTCATTTCTGCACAAACAAAAACAACCTTCTCTCTGAAAGCAATTGCACAAAGTCTCATCAGATTCTGCATTAATTTCTGGTTTATGTTCCTTCTTCTATTAGTTCATAACTCAGCAGCCTCTTGATATCCTGTAATCTCTGCACTAAGATATCATTACCATCATTACCCACACATCCTGCATAATATCATTGGTAAGAGTGGGGGAAAAAAACCCAGAATTATATATAAATAAGAATATAACAGCACGATGCAAAAATGTAGGTGATCATTATAGTTCTTATTTATAAAGCTGTTCACAAAGTCATATATGATATATAATAATTTCTTTCTTAACTACTCATTCCACATTTCCTTTGCTTTTAACCAATACCTTCACTGGACAGATTCTTTAGCTGACAGGTGACCTGAAATTTATTCATGGGAGGTTTGAACTCTTGATGATCCTGCCTGTACTAGGTTGCTGAATTATATCTTTCTCTTGCACAACCACACGTGGGGGCACTAGGAGGGATCTAGCAGGGTTCCCTAAATAATATGCATTCTCTTCCTTGTCTCCAACCACGCATCAGCACTCCTAATTCCCCTTGATAGTAAGAATCACATACCTGAGACAACACAACAATGAATATATTGCTTGACATTCTTCCCACTTGGAGGAGTTTCCATTCCCATAGTCATTCTGGACCACCTTAAATGGAAAATGTAGAGCCATGGTAATCCAATTTTGTGTGGTGTCAGGATATCATGAAGAAGCATTTATAAACCAGGATTTTCCTTCTCGGTCAACAAGTCAGAGAGAATTTTGAAGGAGGCTCAGGGCTTTGCTGAGGGCTAGGTGAAGGGCAGCAGGAACAGGCATCCTGGAAGGTGAAGACCCCCCCATATTACTAACTGTGTAGTTAGGACCTGCCTGAGCCCAAGAGCGTCTGTACCTCTTCCACCTGGCATGTCTGTTGGGCATGTCTTTCCTTAATTGCTGGATCAGATGACCCCCACTTGATGATGTTCTGCTCGTGTCACTTAATACCTTGGTGTCCCATACTCATGTCCCATACCCATATCAGCACTTAACAGCAAGCCCAAAACTGTCTCTCAGAAAGAGAACAGTTACTCATTAGGATGGGCATGGTTTCTTCCACAGCTTTTGCTGTGATTCTTACATTTAAGTCTTACCCCAAGATTGCAATTTGTTCAGTCGCAGATAATATGAGCACTGTTGGATCTGGTGATTCTCATTGGTTAAAGATGGCTGCATATCGTTTACCACACGTATCGAAAAGTATTTAATCC
This sequence comes from Ursus maritimus, assembly GCF_017311325.1. Lineage (NCBI taxonomy): Eukaryota > Metazoa > Chordata > Mammalia > Carnivora > Ursidae > Ursus > Ursus maritimus. The sequence goes on from NW_024423675.1 coordinate 57,010,200, forward strand.
TTTACCCTTGAATCTGGAACAGCTTATTAAGGGGCTTGATCAATAACGTATGACAGAAGGGATACACAGCCAACTCTGAGCTTCGCCTCTTAAAGGCCCGACAGATTCTACTTTCCCTACTTGGAACTCTGAGCAGGTGTGTAAGAAGTTTGGTCACTCCAGACCCACCATGTTGTGGGGAAGCTTGAGCTACATGCAATGACCATAGAAAGAGGCCACGTGGAGAGATGACCTGGCTAGTCCTCAGTTGTTCTAGCCTCCAGTGATTTTAGTTATCTCAGCGTAGGCCTGGACATTGCAGAAAAAAGATGCGTTATGTCTACTGAGTCCTGCTCAAATTTTACGTGTGTGAGCTAAATAAATGATCTTTGTGATTTTAACACATTTGACTTGGGATGGTTGGTTATGCCATAATAGATGAATGGACAATAGCTCATAAAGACCAGTTAGAAGCCTGACCAGAAGCCTGACCTGGCTGAATCCAGTTCTATGGTTTTCATCTGCACTGACCCCACTCAAAACTGCCAGCCTTACGGGTTACTTGGTAAACCTATCAGGGAAGGCCACCAAATTGCTGTATATGTTGCTTCCAAAGTCCAAAGAGGCCACCAATGGTAGTGATTTTCTCAACAGAAGGAGATAAATAAGAAAAAGAGGGATGTGTTGCATGTGTTCCTTTGGACCTGAAAGGAATATTGCAAACATTGGATAACCTAGAAACTTGCAGTGGTGGGTCCCTAAATTTTCTTGGACTTTACCATCCACCTTCTGACATGCATATTTCTTTCCACGGGATTGCGGGTATATGTCACTTCCTCCTCACTGGGTCCTATTAGCATGATGTCATAACTAGAGTGAACCACGGTGATTTTCTTAGCCATTATGTTGTTACTGTTTATTGTTAATTCAGCCTTCAACAAGGACAGAGGTCTAGGACAATTCGCTTTCTGACCTAAATCCAGAGGGAAGTCTGAGGCTGAACAACTTTTAACTCAATCTTTTTAAGCCCAGCCACCTGAACACACAGTCCCTTTGTTTTTAAAATTTTAATTCCAGTATAGTTAACATAGTGTTATATTATTTTCAGGTGTACCGTATTAATTCATTTTTTAATGATTATTAGACATTTGTTTAGTGTTCGCTGGGCCATTTTTCTCTGAGTTTTGAGATCACTGACTTTGCTAGAGAATCAGATTAATAAGGTTTCGTTAAAAACTCAGCCTTATTTTGTGTGCATTGAAGAATTAAGAGAGCTGTTTATGCTCAACTGAGAGGCAAGAGTCTGGAAAAAGTTATGTTGAGACGGTGGGAAGAGCTAAGAAACCTGCCACTGTGACCAAGCCCGCATCTCAGGTGGGAACTGACCACAAAGACAAAGGTGAGATTTTTCTTTTGCGCCCCAGGAAGTCGGGATTTCTAGTGGAAGTATCAAATTTCCTGCTCTAATGTAGGAGAGGGGTCCATACACTTTTTATTTACATATTTAAGGAGGAGTTCTTTCGCGGAAGCTGGAGAAGATGGGTGAAAATACATCCTTGAATATCAGATCCAGGGGTATTTGTTTGAAATATCAAATAATAAAATTAAATAGGATATAACAAAAGATAAAGTTTAGCACATTCATTACCATACATATTGTATCTAAAAAAACCCCAACAATACATTTAGATACTTTCCTGTTCAAGATACCTATGCCCATTTATCAAGAGAAGATAGAAGTATTTGTGTATCACAGATGCTTAGAAACAGCATTATTTTGATTTTCTCTATTTATGGCCAATGAGAACTCCAGGAGATGTACTATGATTGATCAAAAAATTCAAGCACTTTTTGCAGAGAATGGTTTGGATATTTAGCAGTCAGTAGACTTCTTAGCGCAACCCCTTGCTCTCAGGTATGCCTTTGAAGGACGTGTGCATGCGTGTGTGTGTGTGTGTGTCCACATAATCCTTAGGATTTCTCAGATACTCACCACACTTAGCTGAGGAGCAGAATCCCTTTATCACTTAAATGCTTTCTTTTTTGCAACTGAGAGGCAGTAAATTATGAAGAGCTCTTGTCTGAGAGGTTCTTGCGTTTGGTCTGCAGGACTTGTGGTCACACGTAAGAGAAAGAATTGAGATGGAGCTTCCTGACTGATAACACCCTTTCCTGAGTGTCCATTAGGGGTCAATTAGGTGTTGTAGTCCTCCTGGGCACTGTGACGTGCACTCTCCTCTGTACTTCACGCACTCAGACTGTAAAAGAACCCAGGAGATTGTCGCCGATTGTGTTCCGTCATCGCTTTTTGTGGATGAAGTCTCTCAGATTCAGACACGACTTAACCATTTCTTTGAGGCAAACATTACTTGAAGTTGATGGAGTTTTTTTTGGTGTGTGTGTGTGTGGTTGTTTATTTTCACTGTTGTTAATAAGACCACACATGTTACCCAGGGACTCAAAAGTTTAGAGTGTCAAGACATCTTCACCCCACATTTGTAGAAATAAGTCTAGTTGACACAAGAATATGGTGCTTACTCTTATTTTAATTTTTAGGTAGGAGATTTCTGCTTATCTTCTTTCTTTTTTGATGAGTATTCTGTCAATTACTTCCCACTATTACTTGAAGAATTGTTAGTAAAGGACATTACTAGAATCTCCTGGACGACGAATGCTTGCAACCTACTGATAATCGATTAAGTTTTAAACTATTCTGTTAGCAATTAAGACTCAGTCTCCCCCTTTTCAAAGTCAGAGCTGTTTGAGCGTCCCTCCCCCCATTCCTCAAATGACTTGTGTGTGAGTGTTTGTTTTGGAAAAGGAGATTTTCTCTGTGTACTTTTCAGGATTAGTATCAGTTTAATCCTCCAGAAGGAGACAGAAATGCAGCAACCCACTCCTGTTTCCCTATCGCAGACAGACATCCTTTTCACATCTTCGGCCTGTCTATTTCAATGCTTCTGAGTGGGAGAGGCTTGCTGGTGAGCATGGCTGTTGGAAACAGATAAGAGAAGAAACTTAAAGATCAAGTGGCAATCCTTTGTCTAAGTGACTCTCATTTTAAGAAGAGAAAAAGGAAAAGCTTCCATTACTCCTTGTTTTAGAATGGTTTTTAAACTGAAGTATGGCTGACACAAAATGTTACAGTAGTTATGCAGTGATTCCACAACTCCCTGCATTATTTTTAGAACACTTAATGGAATGCTATTAAGAAATGAAAAATATTAGTTTAATAGTCATCAAACTATTGGGGCACCTGGGTGGCTCAGTCGTTAAGTGTCTGCCTTTGGCTCAGTGTGTGATCTCAGGGTCTTGGGATCGAGCCCTGCATTGGGCTCCCTGCTCCGCTGGGAGCCTGCTTCTTCCTCTCCCACTCCCTCTGCTTGTGTTCCCTCTCTCGCTGGCTGTCTCTCTCTCTCTGTCAAATAAATAAGTAAATAAATAATAAAATCTTAAAAAAAAAATAGTCATTGAACTATTGAATATAATTGAGTCAGAGTGTATGTATGCATGTTATTTTTCTCTCTATACAGTACGAGTTATGAAATTAGGAAATACCAAATTAACATATATTTTTATGGAGAATAAATTATGAAAATAAAAAATTCTTTGGAAGAAGCTTTATCTTAATATTAGGGACAGGTAATCTGCATGTCTAAACAGTGTATAGAATTTAATGATTTAAAACCACTGGATGTCTAAATTATGGATTAATTACCAAGTAACATATATATCACATTTTTAGAACACTTCACTTATGTTTAAAGTATGATAATTCTTGTGTTGTCATGTCCAACAGCTCTTAAAAAATAAACCCTAATTTTTACACTTTGAGAAAAACAAAATAAGAATATGAAAATAGGCGTGAGTCTGAAAGAGGACTGAGTATTAAGATAGACAAATATTTTTATTTGTCTTACAAACTCATGTGGGTCAGATGACATTCTTAAGGTATTTTATTTTAATTTTTTAAAGATTTTATTTATTTATTTGACAGAGAGAGAGACAGCCAGAGAGAGAGGGAACACAAGCAGGGGGAGTGGGAGAGGAAGAAGCAGGCTCCCAGCGGAGAAGCCTGATGTAGGGCTCGATCCCATAACGCCGGGATCACACCCTGAGCCAAAGGCAGACACTTAAGGACTGAGCCACCCAGGCGCCCCTCTCAAGGTATTTTAAAGCTACATTTTTAACAAGCAGACATGTACTTTGATCGAGAATATAATATAAAGAAAAAGTCCTTTATCTAATCTTTTAAAGAGGCTCTCATAAAAATTAGAAGAGTGTTATATATTATTTAAATCAGGTGAATAAGAAGCTTTTATTAAGGATTTTAGCAATAACTGGGCATTGAGTGTATTCTCTGCTGCTATCAGTTTGGTTTGAAATGTTCCATGAATATTTGCACACTTAAAAAAAATTAAACCCATATATCTTCATCCAAATGTCGCAGAATTTGGCTCTAGAATGTATTACAAATGAAAAAATGCAAATAAGTTTATTCTTTTCTATAAAATACATTTTAAAATATTGATCTAAGGACACAAAGTTTTAGAGATCACCTTAGAAAATAAAAGACCAGAAATGAGCCTTTAGAAATATAAATATTAGCTATTTTACTTAATGTGGTTTTTACAAATAAATTGGAATCAGTCATTAGGGAAATGCAAATCAAAATCATAATGAAACCTCACACCAACTAGAATGGCCAAATAATAATAATAATAATAATAATAATAATAATAATAATAATAAAAGAAAATAGCAAGCATTGGTAAGGATAAAAAGACATGGGAACCCACATACACTGCTAGTGGGAATATAAAATGGTGCAGCCACTGTGGAAACATTTGATGGTTCTTCAAAAAGTTAAATATAGAATCATCAAATGGGGGCACCTGGGTGGCTCAGTTGGTTAAGTGTCTGACTCTTGATTTTGGCTCAGGTGACGATCTCAGGGTCCTGAGATCAAGCCCTGCATTGGGCTCGTGCTCAGCATGGAATCAGCTTGTCCCTCTCCCTCTGCTCCCCTCTTCCCATGCTCTTTCTCTCTCAAATAAATAAGTAAATAAATAAACAAATAGATCTGCAAAGAAAAAAAAAAAAGAATTGTCAAATGACCCAGCAATCCCATTTATGTTATGTATATACCCCAAAGATTTTAAAACAGGGACTCAGACATGTGTATGACAATATTCTTTGCAGCATTATTCGTAAAAGCCGAAAAGTGGAAACAAACCAAGTATCCATCTATCAACAGATGAATGAATAATCAAAACACATGAGGTGGAATATTATTCAGTCATAAAATGACTGAAATACCGATACATTCTACAACATGGATGAATCTTGGAAATATTATACTAAGTGGAATAAACCAGACACAAAATGACAAAATATTGTATGATTCCATGCCTATGAAATATCTAGATTAGGCAACTTCATAGAGACAGAAAGTAGATTAAGGGTTACCAGGGGCTGGAGGAAGGAGAAGTAGGGATTACTGTTTAATGAGTACTCTTTGGAGGGACAGAAAATTTTTGGAACCAGATAGTGGTGATGGTTACACTACATTGTGAATGTAACTAGTGCCACTAAATTGTACATTTAAAAATGGTGAGAACAGCAAATATTATGCTACCTTTTACTACTATAAAATATTTAAAAATGAATTGGCTATTTGCATCTTTAGAGTGTTTTCGTAAATGTTATTTTTTAAAGAAGGAAACAACATGAGAATGTAGGGCTAAAAATAAAGGATTGACCCCAGTTGAGATTTCATTTCTATAAAGATGCTATTCTCCTTTATATGTTATAATGCTTTCCTGTGCTCTTCTCACTCATAGCACCAAAGTTCTTTTGAGATGTTTAACTGGATTCTAGCTGAATGTAGTCTGCCCATGAAATTAAAGTGTGTGTCTCCAAAGCTGTGTTCATGATGTTCTTAATTCCTGCCCCTTCCAAATTATTCTCACAACATAGAAAAGAAACCATAGGGAGCACTTAGCACCAGTAAAGGCTAGTTTTAGTAACTTTAAAAATTAAGATATTCATGTTGTAATGAAATCCTAGATGTCCAATGCTTTACAAGTACTTGAAAATTGATGAAATAAAAAAACAGGAAAGAGTTGAAAGAAAAGTCTCTTCCAAATTATCTGCATGATCAAAGTAGATAACAAAACCAACAATTTTAAATGGATGATAATATAGAAATCAATTATCTTAATATTAGTCTTGGTTTTGAATTTCCCTTTGAACACAAGTGGGTTTGGTGGTCTGGGAATGTTCAACCTTTCAAATAAATTATTGGAACCAAGTGGAGGAACGTCACCCAGACTTCCCATCCCACACCTGTGCGCAGAACCATCTTTTACTTAGCTGTGCAGTGAACAGTACATTGGTTACTCCAATTTGCAGTGACTTGCCATGAATCTTTCAACACACATCACTGCTGGCTTATTCTATTGCTTTCCACCTTCTAGTCTTTCCAGTCTTCCTTTCTTGAATGCTTTTCTGTCAACAGCTGAAGTTAGGATATTCACATGGCCCGATAAAAAGTGCTCACTGATAAGGTCCAGAGCTTCAGTTAGTTGAGTCCCCCCACTCCCCAATATTGCTTTAGGCTGATCTTCCCTCTGCGCACCACCGTATCTAGTTCAGGAGGTTTGGCTCTAACCACTCACTTTGGGTGATTACATGAGCTCCATTGATTATTTGTTTGAATTTCATTTTGATTTTTACCAAGAGTGGTGGAAGAGTGTGGAGTGACGGTGGGTTGAGGCACAAATGAAACAGCTGGACCTCCAATCTTAGGCTCCTAATTACCTGCACTCATGAAATAGCTTTCTAATTCTTTGTGCTCTTCCCACTTGAAACCACACTCAATATTGTCCCCACAAAGGATTGCTTGAAGTGTAAATGTGATAACGCCCTCTCTTTAAAAATATTTTTATAAATCTCTATACTGGCATATTTTCTTTATGCATTTTACTCAGTGTAATAGGAAAAGAATGGAGGGATAGCAATTACCTATGGTTCTAAGGTATTATACTGAAAAATCAGGTAGACGTGCAGGTTACTACTACAAATCCACAAGTAGTATCAACTGTGCTAAACTTATCTTGATTTCTATCTTATATGATCTCTACTTATTGAACAACCAATGTAAATAGAGCAGGACAAGATGAAGGTCTTGAATTTTAGGAGGATTTCATGTTGTAACTCCAAAGACTCAATTTTAATAAAAATCACTCAACTTGCACATCCCTGTATGCCTTCTAGAGAAGTCTTAAATAAGGCTACTAAAATGTATACAAGTCTTTTTGTAACACAAAGATTTCTGAAATGATTCATTGGTTTTTGACATCTATTGCCATTTTAAATTTTCTCCTTCTAGAGTTTCCATAGATCTCTTCTACTAATTCTGAGATCTGTAGAGATATCAAAGGCTCCTAGGGTTTCCCAAGTGTAGTTTTTGAGAAGAGGCAGCCTCTTTTGGTTGTAACAAAAAATTTGTGGCCTAACCTTGCCTTATACGGTTGATCCTTGAACTACATGAGTTCGAACTTAGAAGGTCTACTTATGTGCAGATTTTTTTTCAATAAATACAGTGCAACACTGTAAATGTATTTCTCTTCTTTATGATTTTTTTAAAAATATTGTATTTATTTATTTGAGAGACAGCCAGAGAGAGCACAAGCAAGGGGAGGGGCAGAAGGAGAGGGAGAGAGACAAGCAGACTCCCCACTGAGTGGGGAACATGATGTGGGGCTCAACGCCAGGATCCTGAGATCACGACCTGAGCCAAAATCGGACACTTAACCGACTGAGCCACCCAGGCTCCCCTATGATTTTCCTTCTAACATTTTCTTTTCTCTAGTTTACTTTATTGTAAGAATACAGTATATAATACATATAATATACACAATATGTGTTAATCAAGTGTTTATATTATTGATAAGGCTTTCTGTCAATAGTAGGCTATTAGTGGTTATGCTTTGGGAGAGTCAAGTTATATACAGGTTTTTGACTGTGGGGTGGGTGGCACCCCTAATTCCCACATTATTCAAGGGTCGGAATCCTATTATAATATGGCACTGCCTGTGTTCTCTGTTTTTAAGCCTCAGTTCTCCCAAAACGGCTCTGTTGCTTCATTTATATTCTTCTGCATGCCACCCTAAGGAAACAGGGTTGGTCTCTGTTCTCAAGTAGTATTTTATTTATAAAATTTGTATTTATGACTTATGTAGATAAGTATTGTAATTTTTGGATGATTTAAAAAATTAATCCTTGTTCTCTTGGCCTCATTGGTTTAGAACATACTGCTAACTAGTGAAAAGGTACTCATGACCATGACCCACTCCTTGAACAGGTTGCCTTTGACAGGAAACCCACAACCTAATGTGAAGAAAGCTCTATGTGTCCATATTCCCTCTAAGTGAAGAGCAGACTTGAAAAATACTTTTTGCTTCCTACCTTGTGGAATGAAGGAGGAAAAAAAAAACTGTATGGCCCTGAATAGATTGAGAATAGCAGTAAAATGACCCCAGTGACTGGAAATATGAAAATGTCTTTCAAGGCTGCTGGTGACTTAGTGTCCCTGCTAAGTGGCTGGAGAGTTTTCAGTGACTAGTGCTGAAAAATATTGATGGCTTCGATCATTTTATGCAGCAAGTCTGTGCATATTTATAGGAGGTGGCTTTGAAATTATAGCGATTTAATATGTTGTTGATTTTTATAAACATTATAAATTAATATAAGTGTCTTGTGCTATATGTTTGTTTTGATGGTATGCACTTGCTGAAAATTAAGCACTTAGTCACAGAAACATCTGGGCAAGAGCACGGATGACTCACGACAAACTCATCACCGTTATTGAAATTTAAGGAGCATGGTTTCCTGACCATGAGTCACGAGCGTCATATTCTTACACAAAGGGCAGGGGTCTTAACCACGTCTCCACGCCCTCGCCCACCCTCTGAGTCCCAGCCTTTCCTATATTATTTGGATTGATTCACAGGTTTCACTTGTAAAAAAAATTATGCCATTTTTATCATATTTTTTTCCACTTACATTACTGTTTAATGACTTTGTACAGTAGTAACCACATAACATACTTTTCCTTTTGCAAATGATACTGATAAAGTCATGAGATAAGAAAATCATGAGTGAGAACATGGAATAGTCCTTTTGGATTATTGATTACCCCAGAAATTCAAGAAAAAAACTGAGAAGCAATCAGGCATTTTCATGTAAACTAAATCCTAATTATTCACCTTGTTTGTCTCAACAAAGGTAAGTAAAAAACTATCGCTACCATATCTAAGCCATAGTTTTCATAATGATGATTAATATTTAAAATAAGATTACATGAGTTCTTTTTGAATGAAGTAAAATAAAAGACTGTATAAATATGTCTTTTAGAAACTCTTGCCTTAAATATGTTTTTAATTATGTGGGACTCCTGGGCTTAGAGTGTTCAGACCACATGTTTAAATCAAAGAGTTTCTAGTAAAGGATTACAGCACTTACATTCCAAAGAGTGCTGGATTTTTTTTTTTTTCCATTTCCTTTTAAGGCTTGTCACTATTTGGCACTGACTGAAACTTTGATGCACATATAAGGTTTCCTTTTCACTTTAATGTTTTAGTTTATGATACATTTTGTAGATTGAAGATGACATTCTGGGGTTGAAAAATGGTGAAATTTTTTTCTAGAAAGAAAAAAAATTCTCCAGCCTGGAGCAGCCATTTGGAAATTATTTAATCACTCTAAGAATAACCTTAAAAACATAAGGTTATTTTTCAAATGGTATTCCCAGAAGTAAGCAGCCAATTTCACACTAAGAATAACCATTCTAGGATTGACATTGCCTCGGTATCAGAAACACAAAGTACTACTGAGCCATGACAGTTTCTATTAACCAATGATTTTGGAGAAATCTAAGTAGTTTTCCATGTGTTGTCTGAGGCTGGGAAGGTTGGCTGCTGGATGTCTGTAAAATTCGACTGTGTCCAGATTGAAATGTTAATGTATTATGTCAATTTAACACTCTGAATTCTAATAAAATGGTGTACTCTTAATTCCTTAAAAATATAAGAAAATGAGAAATAAAAATGTAAGAAAAGTTGGACCTTTGACAAGTCTGCTATTAAAAGTATAAAAACATTAGCTTGGTCAGAATTTTGAAAATTGTAATACATTAAAAATTAAACATGAGGGAAATTGCAGTTGAATTTTGCACATGATCATACTTTATTGGCAAATAAAATATGCATATATAATTATCATAGTAAATTTCTAGCATTATGGGGACTTACTATATACTCACTGTTGTAGTGCTTTTGCTGGTATAATTTCCCTTTTAGTTAGTATCGGAAGGTAGATCCTATCAGTGGGTCTGCATAGTTTTACCTTCTGTTCTTTATTTTTTATTCCCTAGTAGATTTATCCAGGTGTTTCCTGGTTCTAACCTGAAGATGCTCAGGAAGGGCAACTCTGTGACCTGGGACACATGCACCATAGGCTTAACACCTGAGATCTTATTTGCATTTTGGGCTTCATTGTCAACTTTTCATGTTGTTATGGCTTTTGGCCAACTGACCAAAATTATGGTGACCACGGGCATATTAAAAACATCAATCCAGAGTAAGAAAAAAAGCTACTGCTGAACTTCAGGATTTTAAATTTAGTAGTTATTATTTTTATGACATCAATACATAAATTCTGTAATTCATTGATTCATCAAACATTGACTTATTTGATACTATAGTGTCCAACACTGTGTGAGACAGTGGAGATACAAAAACAAGCATGAACAGACATGGTCTCTGCCATTACACAGCATACTGTTGAGGGCTGGGGAGAATGGAGAGCACAGAAAGAGACAAAACTGAAATAACCACACATACTAATATAAAAGTGCACCCCTGACAAATACCAGAAGGAGTTATCCACAGCACTAGGATAGTTTTAACCATGGGATATAACCTAGTTAGCACCGACATGAAAGGATACTTTGAGGAGATAGTGTTTGAGTTGAGATCTATAGGAAGATTATGAGATAACTGAGCAAAATGTGGGACAGACTCAAAGAGATGAACATGTCCAAAGGGCCTGTGGCATGAAGGAACATGGAAAGTAAGAGGAATTGCATGAAAGCTGCAGTAAATTGCTACGGAAGAGAGTCTGGATCAACACGATGACGGAATTTTAGGTGGGATCCACATATTGCAAGTCTTCCTAGTTAAGTTAAAGCATTTTTGTCTTGGTCTTTAAAATAATAGATACTAAATGGAAGGGTTTTAATTAGATATGGGAGGGTGGCATGGTTAGATACACTTTTTATTTTTTTATAAGATCACATTTTAAAGAGACTACAGTGGATGCTGGCAGACCTGTCAGTGATTTAATATAGTGGTCTAGTTGAAAGGTATTGGGGGCTTTTACATCTAGGTGATGGAAGGTCTATGCTTCTTTAAGCACAGATACAAACTAAAGTAGTTTTGTTTTCTCCTCTTACTCCCTTCAAATACACCCTGTCGGATCTTGTTTTTCCATCCTTTGGTAACAACTGAACAGACCCATATCTGTTGGACGCTTCAGTCATTTGGTCCAGTTCACAAAGGGCCCATTTAAAACCTCCATCTTATGTCACTTTCAGACTCTCCCCACTTCTTCCCAGCATCGTCCAGGCTTTGGCCTGAAGAACATTCAGTAATGACAGGGTGTGGCCTGTGCTTTCACTCCTCTCCTTTCTGACATCCTTTCCTCCTTTGATATAGTGAAATCTGGGAAGGAGATAAGAGAAAAGGGATCGAATGCCTTTCTTTTAGCTGATGCCTGTGACCTTCTTTCTTGACCATTGTTGTTTCTCTGGTGAATTCTAGTGGGCTGAAGACATTCCTTTTGTGGTAGGCTTCTAACTGCCACTGTCATTGGAGGCACACACATGGGTTCTTTACATGGCACCTGGAGGGCCTCCTCATGTCTAGCTACTTCGCTGCCCTTACCCCACCTCCCATGTCTCACCCGTACCTTCTTGTTGCTGGCTCTTCCTTGCCCTGCTGCCAGTCCCCCTGTATCAGGTGCTGGCTGGATGACTCACGCCCAAGTAACTTCCATGGTGTTTACTGGACCCATGGGACACTTACTCATCCTTACTCAAACAAATGTGGGAATTCAAAACAAATGTGGTTACATCTCTGAAGTGACATCTCTTTCCAGTTTTTTTCCTCTTCACTCAAATAGTCACAAGCAAGAGATAAATAAGTCTACCAGGAAAAAAAAAAAAAAAAGAGGAAGAAGAAGAAGCCATCGAGAAGCCATCCTTTGGTCTCCTCACCTGATTTTCTGGGGGTAGTGGTGGTGTTGGAGGGTGGTGATCTGTGGTTCCCCAAACTACAGGACTCTCCTCTAATCATAACTTCTATTCTCCTGATATTCATCCCTCACGGCCATCTATCTGCTTTTATAGACTGGAGGGAGACAACAGAGTCACAGCTGGAGGCTCCGGTAGGTTTGAATGGTTCGTAATAAGCCCCAAGGAAGTATCTGGACCCCACATGTTTTCTGGTGCCTTTAGAATGTAAGGTAGGCTTTACTTTATATTCCTAACGTAGTTCCTGCTTTGATCTATTGCAAAGGGAAACATCACACTTGGACTCCTCGTAGGCTTGGACGATGGTGTGAAAGGAGGTGGAGATGATGTGCTGGGCCAGAAAAATACAGGTCAAAATGCACAGGACAAGGTGATAGATTGGACATTCAGGATGAAGGAAGGGAAAATGGTGACTCAGATTTCTGTTTTATACCGCTCAGTGCATGGTGGTGAGAGAAAAAAACCAACAAAAAGGACCAAGGCTCTCCTTCACCCCACCTTGCCGCACAAAAGGAGGAAGCAAGATGATAAAATGATATGTGTTCAGTTTGAGGAGATATCAAATAGACAGAGCCAGAGCTCAGAGATGTCTGGGCTGGAGACACACACCTGTGAGTCACCTTTTGTAGATGATGATGGAAGCCATGGGTATGGATGGAATTGCTAGAGAGAATTGACGGTGAGGAGAGGACAGGACACATATATACACATATATGTATCTATGCTCATATACGCACATGCAGATTTATGTAAACGTAAACTTCTATAGAAACACACAGAAACGAGAATGATTTCTAGTGAAGTTTGTAAATTGCTGTCATCATGTCGTAGTCACATCTGCTATCATTCTCTACTCTCTCTCTCTCTATCAAATGTGATATGGTTTGTCCTAGAAACCCAAGTAACGTGTCAGTGGGCCCGCTGGTTCCTACTGAACCTGAGGTGCATAACTTCATTTAACTACAAGCAGCTTCAACTTGATTACTTGCTTTTGAATGCAGTGTTTACAGAGTAGACGGGGGTGGGGAAGAGAACTGTTTGCCTTGCACAATAAGGCTGGATCATAAATTTGGCTTTTCTGCCATGTTAAGCTGCAGACGGTGGGGAGGAGGTGTTCACACCCACCTCAGGACAGGACCCTGGTAGGAGCACCATTGTGCCTGGCTCAGGTGTGGAAGGGAATATTAAAGCCCAGTGGTCGCTCTGGCGGGGAGAAGTCCCATGGCAGCGAGGGTGGGAGGGGGAGGCTGAGGCTGTGGCTACAGCAGGGGAGATGTTGAACAGGATTGAGGACCTTGGGCGCCTAGGTGGCACAGTCGTTAAGCGTCTGCCTTCAGCTTAGGGCGTGATTCCAACGTTCATGGGATCGAGCCCCACATCAGGCTTCTCCGCTAGGAGCCTGCTTCTTCCTCTCCTGCTTGTGTTCCCTCTCTTGCTGGCTGTCTCTCTCTGTCAAATAAATAAATAAAATCTTAAAAAAAAAAAAAAAAGGATTGAGGACCTTAATGGTGAACTTGGGCAGAGGAACCAGGGATTTTGATAGAGGTAGTCCAGAATGGCAAATGTTCTGACAACTGAGAATTTTTGACCATTGTTAGGACACCTTTTTCCCTTAAATTCATGATTTTTTTAATCAGAGTTGAATCACCAAAAGCACTTATTAAAGGTGTAAGAAAAGGTGTAACAGTGAATGATAATGACAGCAACACAAGAAATCAATACTGTTTATTCATATCTTCTCTCATACCAAGTGCAAATTCCCTTCAGCAATTAGGGGTGGAGAATGAGTTTCCCTCCCAGATGCCTCCCAGAGGGCTGACTCCCAGTCGCTGACTCTGGCCCCCCTCTCCAGAGCAGCCGCACCTGTGATCTAGCAGGAGGCCCACACTTGCTCCTGTGCTAAAATGTAAATCCGAAGTGTTCCAAGCACAGCTGAGTACAGGAACTTTATCTCGAAAACCTGGACTTTCCAGGGGATGTTGCTCGATGCATTATGAATAATCTTCTCTTGCTTTGGTAAAGAAACCTCTTACTGTAATTTCATCAGTATTGTGCTTGAGTCATTCGAGGCTCTCATAAAGCAGGGCATTTTGCTTCAGAGCACACTGCACTTTAATCTGCATGTTTAAGTGATTTTAGGACTCCGCAGACATGGCTGACTTCCTGTTATACATCTATCCTTTCTCTCCCTTAGTGTGGAAAAGCACTCAGGATTAGAAAATAGTTATTTACCCCAGTGGTTTTCAGTTTTTCATGAAAAGAAGCTTTTGAAAGAGGTCAATTAAATGTTTTGCTCAAAATATCCAAACTAATGGCAGATACTTATTTTTGAAGTCATCAGGCTTGTTTTTGTCTTTGCAATATTTTACATTGTTATGAAATGATTTGATTTTGGCATGCCATGGTCTCATTAAGAGCAGTTTATCCTCTTCAAATTTATGGCTTAATTTCCTTGGCCTCCACTTACTTTATTCATGGGAGTGTGCTGCCATTATAAAGAGCCCCAAAATGTCCATCAGGGAGATGTGGGCAGGAACGTGCCAGAGTCTCAGGGGGGTTACGTTCCCAGGTGTGAGTTTTCTAGGTAGTTTTGGTTGCCCACGTGACAAAGAAAGACATGAATTGTCAACAATCATCCATTACTGTCCTTGCTGTTCACATCATGTAACCTAACATAGAAGTGAAGTTCTTCTGGCTCTCTACCTCCAACGTTGTTGGGTCACAAAACATTAAAAGTTCTCCTAGAGAGTACATTTTCCCAATTCACAGAAAATAATTGGGGACAAATTATTCTCTTTCCAAGTGTTAAAAATGAGCTTCTAAATAGAAACCACCATCAAGACATTTTTTCTCATTCACTCTGCCCCCCAAAATAATGGTAATAACAATCATTGCAATGGCTACCACTTAGTGAGTGCTCACTGTATACCAGGCTCTGTGCTAGATCCCTGACCTGCATTATCTCCACTCTGTATAACAGCCTTGGAAAATAGGTATTATTATTGTTACTGTTACCATTATTCCATTTCACGTAAGAGGGATCTGAGACTCAAGCGGGTTGGGTGATTTTTCTAAAAATTGCACAATGGCTGTGCATAGAACTGGGATTCAACACCAATCCCGTATAGAATGTAACACACACCTTTTATATATGGAAAGATGGCGCACTCTGGNACACTCTTTCTTTCTTTCTTTTAGAGAGAGAGAGGGAGAGAGAGAGTGCACACACACGTGTGGGGGGAGGATGAGGGGGAGGGGCAGAAGGGAAGGGGGAGGGACAAGCAGATTCTGAGCTCAGCGTGGAGTCCAATGTTGAGCCCCACGTGGGGCTCAATCTCATGACCCTGAGATCATGACCTGAGCCGAAATCAAGAGTTGGATGCTTAACCCACTGAACCACCCAAGTGCCCCTGGTGCAGTGTTTGTTTGTTTCTTTTAAGATTTTATTTATTCATTTGAGAGAGAGAGAGAGAGAGCATGAGCAAGGGGGAGGGGCAGAAGAAGAGGGAGAAGCCGACTCTCTGCTGAGCAGGGAGCCCAACTGGGGGCTGGATCCCAGGACCCCGAGATCATGACCTGAGCAGCCGCTCAGCAGACTGAGCCGATCCAGCCAGGTGCCCCTGGTGCAGGTCTTCTTTCACAAGGTCGGGCAGAAGTGAACAGATGAGATGGTGAAGGCTGGATGGAATAATCAGTCTCACCCTAGGATGACTGGCATCCAACTCATGACATCTGTTGGATACCCGTGGAAACAAGCTGTGTTCAATTTATTTTTTTTTAATTTTGGTGGAGAAATTAGGGATATTTAAGGAGGAGGGGGGATCATAAAATAAACAATAAATAAGTGACATTATTTCCAAGAGGTCTGGATTTACGTTAGGACAATTACATTCACCAAGTGACCTTAGATCAATTGACTACATTGTCTGTAATGTCTCCTTTGCTGAATATGGGGGACTAATTGTAGTGCCCACTTTCCTGCTATGCTCATGGCAATAAAATAATAAGAAAAAAGAAAACAAAACAAAACAAATAGGAAAAAACAATACCACGTGACTTGGAAGTCCATACTCTTTCTTTGGTGTTATGCTGACATATTCAGCTTATCCCACAGAAATCCAGGAATATGCTCATTACAGTTGCCAGCTGTATGCTCAAATCAATAATATAGAGCTGATCTTATAGTTCTGCTTGCTAGATTCTCGTATAGTCCACAAATATTTACGGAGCATCTATACGGGCCAGGCATTGCTCTAAGATCTGGGACACAGCAATGTACAAAACAGACAAAAAGTACTGACCTTGTGGGATTTGTATTCCCGTGGTCATAAATGGATAATAAACACATTAATAAACAAGACATATGGTGTTTCAGGCAGTAGTAAATACTATGGAGAGAAATAAGTAAGGAATGTTCTTGTGGAAGGTACAATTTTAAATATGCTATTTATAGGTCTCACTGGGAAGGTGACCTTTGAGCAAAAATGAGAGGGAAGAATAAGTCAGGCAGTGTTATGGCACTCCCTTATTCTCTATTGGTGATATTAATGTAAAAGGAAATTATTCATTACAAAAAGAGAAAATAGCTCATTCCTCAAATACACGGTGACATAGATGGATATGAAATTAACAAGGAACCGCTTAGGAAGGAGGAAAAAGCATCCGCATTTGGTGCTAAATATTTAGCTTGCAGCTAGGGATACATCGAGCCGTAAACAAGACCCTAACCCTACTTTTTCTTACAGGGTGGCCACCAAAAATAGACCATCATGCTATGGGATGAAGAGTGCCGTGATGCGGGGGATGATAGGAGTTGACAGAAAGACCACCAGCAGTCCCAGGGAGTCTTGCTGAAAGGTAATCGCTAACTAGGTAAACAGACGAAGGGAAAGGAGGGAAGGGCATTCGAGGTTGTGAGAATATCTCATACAAAGGCCAGAGGTGAAGAAAGTAGGCATATTTGGGGGAATAGAAATATATTAATATGTGTGGGGTGTAGAAGTAGGAGAAGAAGAGAGAGGACTATTTTATGTAAATCAGCA
Organism: Ursus maritimus; assembly: GCF_017311325.1. Taxonomy (NCBI): domain Eukaryota; kingdom Metazoa; phylum Chordata; class Mammalia; order Carnivora; family Ursidae; genus Ursus; species Ursus maritimus. Next base: position 57,027,597 of record NW_024423675.1, read on the forward strand.
TTAGCCACGCTTCCTTCTGTGAAATGCTGTGTCCCTTCGCATGTGTAAAGATGTTTCCCAGGAGGCGGAGATCGACACCCCAGCGCTTCCGCAGAAACTGAGCAGTCCTCCCCACCCCCGCCTTTAAGAAAAACAACTCTGTTAGTAGTTTCGGCTTATTACTACTTGCATAAATTTGAAAGTCTTTGCAAATGAAGTAAGTAGAGGACTTGAGTTTGGTTAGTAACCTTTTGGTGATTTTTTTTAAAAGGGAAATATTTAATTAAAATATAATCTCAAATATTAATTATTGATACCCTAGAACATTCTCTGGCAGACAGGCCATGCTCATCATTCGTACGGATGTGCTGTGAATGGATTATTGGTGTCCTGAGATAGCCACTTCTGTTCTCAGGAGAGACCGGCTGGGATGTCAGGCAGCCCCAGAGGCAAACATCGCAGTGTGTGGTGCACACGCCGTCTCGTGTTCTACAAAGACTCATTTTCTCTGAATGTCACGATGGGAAATGAATGGGAAGCTCTATGCTAAGCTGCTCATCTTGACTTTATTGTCAGTGTTTCTCCCCATTATCTGCGCAATTTTGATCTTCAGATGCCAAAGTGTCTTCTACTCAAAAGAACTGTACCCACTCCATCTAGAAAGCCAGGCTGTACTTCTAGAGTATATGCACTTTAGCAAGCCATTATGAAATACCTCATTCTTAGTGATTCCTGTTTCACGAAGACTTGGGAGGAACCATCACACAATCACACAATTGCATAATTATCACATAATTACTGAACATACATTATGTTTCCGGCTCTTGATCTGTGGAGTTGACATATTAATCACCACAGAGGACACACAAATTAGCATAAAGAGGTTTAAATTCTAGCATTATCCCTCACCAGCTGTGTGATCTTGGCAAGTTACTTATCATCTCTGTGCCTCAGTTTCCTAATCTGTGAAATAGGGAATAATTATTACTATTCTATGTACCTCTTATTAGTTGGTTGACAAAAATGAACAACTTTATTAGCTAATTGATAAAAAAAAAACAACCATGTGTTTGTTGTGAAGAGTAAATATGTTATTCTGTCTGTGGGGTTCAGAATAGTACCAGTCATCAAAAAAATACTATAAAAATATTAGCTCTTATTTTTATTTTCAGGGACTCCCAAGGTAGCTGGAGAGGCCGGGCGGATCAGATATTTCTGCCTGGGGCGGGATTCAGTGATACAGGGGATTCATCTTATATGATCCTCTGCGTCTGGAATGTTTGTGATGCTGTTTCCAGTGGTGTCTTGAGGGAATGTTCTCGCACATTATTTCACCTCCCCTAATTTTTGATCATTTTATGAGCCTGTAATGGGCTACTCTTAGGGTTTTGAGCAATCTAATACCCTTTGGATACATTCTTTTTCTGTGTAAGTTAGAGTTTGTCTTTGTTGTTTGTAGACCAAAACTCTGAGTAGCATGTCCCCATTTGGATGTTTAGGAAAAAGGTGCAGAAGGAATTTGAATCTTGCTCAAGTTCTGGAAACTAGTGAAGAGTAGAGAAGGGATTGTAGGACATCCTTGCTCTATGGGTTCATTAAGTCTTCTACCAAATGATCAATACAATTGTTTAATAAATGGTTATACGACTTTTAGGTATTTAAGAGGAAGGTTTATTTATTTATTTTTTGAACAGTAGAGGCACTTACCGGTTGAATACTGAAATATTTTATGACACTTTATTTCGAGGAATTCTTTTTTTTTTTTTAAGATTTTTATTTATTTATTTGACAGAGAGAGAGACAGCCAGCGAGAGAGGGAACACAAGCAGGGGGAGTGGGAGAGGAAGAAGCAGGCTCCTAGCGGAGAAGCCTGATGTGGGGCTCGATCCCAGAATGCCGGGATCACGCCCTGAGCCGAAGGCAGATGCTTAACAACTGCACCACCCAGGCGCCCCTATTTCGAGGAATTCTTATTGGTAAATGCTCTGCCCGATATTATGATCCCAATGTCTGTCATTGTTCATCTGGAGTACCCACTGTTGTGCAAAGCTCAATGTAAAAAAAAAAAATTTCAAACTACATTATAATGTGTATACAATTAGGATTAAGTGGTGAAGGATAAGCGATGGTACTTTACAGTATTGATTTATTTAAGTGATGAAAATAAACTATGATTTAAATATTTAACAGGAAGCTCTAGAGAAAATTCTTATAGAATACAGCATGAAGAGGCAAAGTATTGAAACACCCTTCAGAGAGTGATGAATGCTATGAATTTAGTTCCCAGATTCCTGACTCTGTAATATTTCTTTAATCTGAACTACCAAAGTTATTGTGTCAATTCATGAACCTCGGAGAGTGACATTATGATTTCTTCAGGATTGCGTAGTATCTTGTAGAAATGATTTGGTCTGTAGGCTTGAATGATGATGATGGGGTTATCAAAGCAGTTTGGGACCCAAAATGCCAAACCAAACCATAAACTCAGGGAGTAAGTAGGAATTAAAATTGAATTATTAAGCCAGAGATGCAAACCACAGTGGAGTGTAAAGTCAGGAATGAAGGCGGCCACAGTCTCGTGTCAAGCAGAAATGAGAAATGTGGAAGATGCAAGGCAGGGGGGTTTGGAGAGAGGAGTGGATGGAGACAAGACCAGAGGCAGTGAGCTCTGTATCTGGGCTTTCTCAATGCCCCGATGGCAAACGCGGTGATTCTCCGCCTTCGGTCTCACATTACTCCGTGACAACACCTGTGAGATTCCGACCAGGAGTTTCTGGGTAGGTGAATCCAAACTTTTTGTGTGCTTAAAGACCATTTAGCTGATCCAATGACATCTGTACTAACTGAGAAACTAATTCAGTACGTTATGACCTCTAAACCTTGAAAATCAGAGAAAATAATTCTCTTAGCACTCATCTCCAGCTTTGATTTTTTAAAATTAATTTATGTACAAGATAAAAAATGAAACAGAACAGAAAGGCTTATAATGAAAAACAATAGTCCCCTGTACACTGTCACAATGCCCAGTTTCATTTGCCAGAGGAAATGAATATAAATGGTTTCTGTATTTATTTGTTCTGTGATTATTTATATCACTGATTTATTGCTCTATTTACTTACTTAGAGATTTAAAAGAATAGGACTTATTTGACATTATATTCCCTTTTCCTGTCCTTTTATTGTAATTTTTAATATCGTTTTTCTATTAGCTCCATTTACGCCTTTAAGGAATATGTTCTTTCTTACTCCCTTCAATGTAAGCACTTTCTCCTGACAGCCTCTATCCCTTTGAAAGATGCTGCTGTTGGCACCTGGACCTTTGTCTTGGTCTCTACTTTTCACCCCTCCCACCTCATGTCTGCTCCACCTTCACTTTTATATTCGTAAGGTCCTAACCTTTATATTGTGTGCTGCAACCAAAAGAAAGAGTTCACATGTGGATGCAGGTCAATTCAGGAAAGTTTAAAATGTACCAGTGAGTCTGTTCTGTTTGTTCCTTTAGAGGTTTTCCTTAATCTGTTGTTTTTCTACACATGTCTGGTGATCTTGAGTTGTTTGTTCATGTTTACGAATTGAGGACGTGGTTGAATTTGAAGGAAACCTGTCTGTGTTTCTGTCTCTTTGTGTGTGTAAGGTATTCTCCCACTCAGTGTTTTCACTCCGTAGGAAATATTACTCTGTGCTCTTGGTATGGAAAGAGCTTACCAGCTGCCCTTACCAACTTGAGGATGAGAAGGGGAGAAGCTAGTTTTTAAAATGGTGTCTCCCAACATGACAGAATGGAGTTCCAGAAGCCAACCTGTCAACCCTATATTTTCATGGTGGTTTAATAAATGTATTTAAAGTTCTCAGGTATTTGTCAGCATAAAACCTGTGCTTCCTGGAAGTAGAGAAGGAAGGAAATTGATCAAGACCTTCCTCTTCTATAGAAACAAAAAGTAGAAAAGTGGTTGCTGGGGAAGGGTGTCAGGGGAAATAGGAAGAGATTGGAAAAGGGATGAAATTCTCAGTTACAAAATGAATAAGGTCTGAGGAGCAAAGGTAGCATAGTGACTATAGTTGATAACATTGTGTTGTCTAATTAAAATTGCTAAGACGATAGAAGTTAAATGTTCTCACCAACACACACACACACACACACACACACACTAAATTTTGAAGTGACGGTTGTGTTAATTAACTCCATGGAAGGAACCTTTCTCAACGTATATATGTGTATCAGATCATCACATTGAACACTTTAAATATCTTACAATTTTGTCAATTTTACCTCAATATAACTGAAAGAGAAAAAAGATCAGTTCTGAAGATATTTCCACATCCTACTCCCTTCTTTGTCTTGTCCTGGCCAATCTTGAGTCTGGAAGCTCTCTGAAGTCTGACTTGAAAGACAAATTCTCTCCTTTACTGTCATCGTCCTCGGCATATTTGCAGTGCTGTCTTTAATCTATCAACAGGCTTCCATTCTGTTTCTGTCTTTTGGAAATTTGTTAAAAATCTCTTCTCTTTGGATGGACCATTTTCTCTGATGTAATGGGTTTATTTATGTATTATCATTTCACTGGGGATATTGGAAGGGGTGGAGATAAACACTGGAGTTGGGTCTGCATTCTTGAGTCAGGAAACAAACAATGACTTTTTTGGTATCTCTTTGGAAAGATCTCACAAACTCTTCTCAAATTAAAAAGAAAAGAAATTAGGTTGCTCTATTTATAGTGCTTTGAAATATGCATGAAGCTACTTACATTTTTAATATTATTCATCAAGGACACAGAGCAAGATCCTAACCTGATGTAAGCGAGGCATCACTTTTCTCCGTCGAGTGAATCCCTGCAAGTTTCTGGAAGATCACAGTGAGGGGGACATTGAGATCTTAGAGTAAATTCTGATCTCTCCCATGGGCAAATCTCAGGTTGTGTTTGTTTGCTTGATAGTTTTTGTCTGTGGAGGAAAGAGAATAACTGAGAAAATCTCAAAAAAAAAATTCAAAACCTTAAAGTAAGCCTTGAAGAAAATATTTCACTGAAAATCTTTAAAACTCAGTTTCTTCTGTTTCCCTCCTGGCTGATTTTGAGACGTGGATGTGTCTCAGAGAGGAGTCATGTGACTAAGAGTTGAGAATAGGGCCTAGGCTACCACCTCAGTTTACGTGGTGAGGAGGAGAGAGCAGGGAGCCAAGCTTCAGCAGCACAAGGTTCAAAATAAGCATGAGACCAAATATTTCTTAAAAAAAAAATAGAAATTAGGGAAGGACTCTTAGATGCAAAACAGATGGAGGTTCAGGAACGTAGGCATTATTGAACAAACTAACTGCAGATTTCATGTTTCCACATAATGCGGAGGTTTGGGTCAAAAACTGAAAATCATTCCTTGAGAGTCGACTTGTTAATTTACTTAATAATCCATTTATTAATTCTGCAAGTATTTATTGAGTGACTATTAGGCTGCTTACACTGAAAATTCAGGGGATCTGGAGGGGGAAAATTCAGACTTAGGTTCTGTTCATAGAGATATTAAGATATAATGTAGGTCCCACCAGCTGAAACGGCAATAGTTCTTCCAAAATTTAGTTAAAGCCCAAGCCAATCAAGGTAGGTTGATCATTACTAGTTTTGCCATTACTAACGTTCTCATCCATGCCAATTAGAATTAAGTAATTTATGAGATTTTTAAAACACAAATATTGGCATTAATGAAATAAATACATTACAGTATGGTCACCACCACCAATTAAACCACCAATTAAAAATTAATTCACAGGCGCCTGGGTGGCTCAGTAGGTTAAGTGTCTGACTCTTGATTTTGCTCAGGTCATGATCTCATCTGGCTCTGCACTCAGCGTGGGGGGGGGAGTCTGCTTGAGAATCTCTCTCTGTCCCTCCCCACTGCACAGGTGCACTCTCTCTCTCTAAAATAAAAATCTTTAAAAAATTAATTCAGTTACATATAATTCTCGGTAATATTCAAGTACAAATAATGTAGGTTCTCCAAATTTTGCAAAGAGAAGCTATGGTTAATTTTTGAAGCCTTAATGGTATCAAGGAGTTTTGGTGGGGCACATAAACTTCATTTCATTTCCAACTGAGAAAATAGAAATGTGGTCATTGTTCACTCTGGTCAGATTCCAGAATCTATGTGTTGGATTTTGTTCAACATTTGCAGGCCCCTTTTCCCTCATTACATGAATGTCTGCTTGTAATTATGGCATTTGATAAGGCAAAGAAGAGCTAGTCGTAGAGTCTAAAAATACTCTCTGCCTTTAGAAATCAACCTGGAAAAAAGTTTGATGAAAAAGAATAACTGAGCACCTGTTTAACAAGTTAAAGCGGCATCAAAGGGACAGAAAGAAATCACCTGATAATAAATGTGTTGCTTTGATTGAAACTGGGCAAAAAGCCAAAGATACTGGAAGGATACTCTCAAACATACTAAATTGTTTCTGGATCAAACACTCATAAGTCTAGGGTAAAAAACGAATTTTTTCTACTAAATTGTGGGGCTACATCAAAATAGGTCTCCTGCTGAGCTCCAGAGTTGGGCCATTGTTCCTGAAGTTTCTTTTTTTCTAATTAAGGAGTAGATATAGATACACGTATTCATGCAAAAGGGACTGATCCAATGTCAACCACGTACAATAATTTCTCATCAGAAATTCTGAAGAAAAGCTACAGGTTTGTTCTTTCACACAATTTTCTTTGATTACAAAAAAGTAATTTAACAGATTTCATTGAGATGCTTGTTAAAACAACTAAGCATTCTTAGGATGTAAGGGTATCTATACTTAAACTTAATTTGGTTACAATAAAACTAATAGCCTATTGTGTTGTATCCCAGGCCATCACATACATTGCTCTGTCAACATTGGGGATTGATTATTTAAGATCTGTTTCCTTATTATGCTACAGAATGCTGGCACGAGAAATAGGGTAGTTTTGTTCAGGACTGACATATAATGGGGGGGGTCAGTAAAGTTTTATCAAATGAAGCTGTCAAACATTATGGATATATTGATAAAACTAGTCTGTATGACAATATTAATCCTATACATAATCGTGATTTGTGCCTAGGTGGCAGAGAATTTATACAATTCAGGGAATTTTTGTATGCTACAAGCTCACAAGAATTTATATTAGAGATAAAATGATGAAAATCCAGTAAGTCAAAAATGAGTGCAGATTCAGACTGTTGGGGTCCTAGAGAGATGAGAACCCATAGGACAGGAAAACTTTCTCCTGAGGAGGCTGAATTCCAGGTAGCCAGACACTATATCACGGGAGAACCATGATAACCCTGATTCCGTAGCTGCATAACGTATCAGGAGCTCCAAGGAACAAGGAGCAAGGAGATTCAGTGGAGAGCAGGGCTAGATAAAAATTAGTTTTACCTACAAATGTGTCTGCATTCTACAGCCCAAGTGATGGTACCTAAGGAAATAGAGAAAATAAAATTCTAGTGTGGGAATTACAGGGAACAGAGTGAAACATTGCTTCTGCAAGAGTTTCTAAAAAAGTTTATCCTGGGTATCAGATGGTTGCCAGGGACAGTTAACAACAACAGCAACAACAATAGACAACATTTTTTGATTGCTTGCCCTTTGAAAATATGCTATTATATAGTTTGCACGCATTAGTTCTTTCAGTCCTCACAGATTCTTTCAGATATGCTCTGTCATATGATCCGTTCTACAGATGAGAAAGCTGAGGGTGAGACAAGCCATGTGCACGAAGAAGTAAAGTGAGGACTCAGACTCAGGCTACTTGGCTCCAAATCTCGTATCCTTGACCTCTGAGTAACAGTGCCTCATAGCCGAGAAGTATGAGCAGTTTGAAGGGAGCTACAATAGAATCACACCTGGGGGAATTTAGCAGAGTGGGGAGCATTGTGGGAAAAGCCAGTAAACCAGTAAAAGTTCATTAAGAATAGGAATTTACATAGGGAGACTGTAGGTCGATACTCTTGTGGATACTTAGTACTCTGCCTTCTCCTAGGCATAAGGCAACATATAAGGGTACTTCTGCTGGGTAAGGAAGGTAGTACCATTATAAATACCAGATTCATTATTTGCTGTCCTAGGACACTGATAATCAATTGGTGTACTCAGAACACTGGTGTACCTGTGACTCTTCAGTATACGCCATAGGCTACCATATCAAATCTTTTTTTTTAATAATATTTATTTTGTTATATTAGTCACCATACAGTACATCCCCAGTTCTTGATGCAATTTTCCATGATTCATTACTTGCATATAACACCCAGTGCACCATGCAATACGTGCCCTCCTTAATACCCATCACTGGCCTATCCCAATCCCCCACCCCTCTCCCCTCTGAAGCTTTTATAATTATGCCACAAACAACACAGAAAAGATGAGTTGAGGACAGTTATAACTGTTTGAAGATATTCAGCTTATTAAAGAATTTAATAAATATTTATTTGGTGCCTACTGTGTCCAGACAGTGATCTAGGTGCTTGAGACAGATTAGAAACAAAAAGACATATATTCCTATATACTTGGAGCTTGTCTTCTGATAGGGGCAGAAAATAAATAACATGTAATAAATTCATAAATCATATAGACAATTAGCAGATGCTGTGAAAAGACTTGATCAGAGTAAGGATGAGTTTAGGATTGGGAAGTGCATTGTGGTTTCAAATAGCTTGGTCAGGCTAGAACTCCTAGAAAAATCACATTATCTGAGCAATCATTTGAAAGAAGCGAGTAAGTTAGCCATGCAGACATCTTGGGGAAGAGCATTTCAGCGGTGGGAATACCCAGTGCAAAGGTCTCAGATGTTCTGTATTTTTCCTGTGTATGTGCCATACATACCTGTGGGTTGGAGTGGTAATGAGTATCTGTGAATGCTTTTTCCTGTTTTTGCTTATATTTTCTTGGTGAAATAAGAAACAGGGTCATCAGCTGAAAGTGAGAACATGGGAGAGGACAAGGAGGCTTGAGGAATAAAGAGAGTGGGTAAAGCAGTCATCTATTGGTGTGGGAAAGTAAAAGGAGGTGTTAGTTGGGTAGGGCTGCCATAACAAAGTGTTACAGACTAGGGGGTTTAAAACACAGACACATATGACCTCACAGCTCTGGAGTCTAGAAGTCTGAGATCTAAGTGTCGACAGGGACGCTTTCTTCCGCGGCCTCTCTCCTTGGCTCGTAGATGGCCGTCTTCTCCCTGGTCTCCCCTCCGTATAGTCTGGATCCAAATTTCCTCTTTTTATATGGACTCCATTCATGTGGATTAGGGCCCACCCTAGTGACCCCATTTTATCTTGGTTACCTCTTTAAAGACTCTCTCTCCAAATATAAAAACATCCTGGATACTGGAGGTTAGGACTTCAGTGTACCAACTTTAGGGGGACAGAATTCAGTCCAGAAAAATGGACTAGAGAAATACAGTACGATACGCTGCCAGAAGAGTCAGGGGTTAAGAACTTGAGGGTTTAGGGGCGCCTGGGCGGCTCAGTCGTTAAGCGTCTGCCTTCGGCTCAGGGCGTGATCCCGGCATTCTGGGATCGAGCCCCACATCAGGCTCTTCCGCTGGGAACCTGCTTCTTCCTCTCCCACTCCCCCTGCTTGTGTTCCCTCTCTAGCTGGCTGTCTCTCTCTGTCAAATAAATAAATAAAATCTTTAAAAAAAAAAACTGAGGGTTTATATTTAAGATTTAAATGACCTCTACTCTGCAGCGCCAAATATAGCATCTCTCAATTTCTTACCAAAATCTGAGGAGACACAGACAAATGTGAAAACTGAAACAGCAACATAAAAAACTAACCTAACAATCAATAAGACAAAGAGGAGAAAAGAAGACACAGGAAGCACCCTGGAAGAACCCTAGAAACAAAGGGTTCTGGGTGTGGGGTTTTTCAACTCAGAGAAACCAGACAATGGGTAGAAGAAATGAATCAATCCCAAAGAAGCAAAATTGCACGAGATAAATCACTACAGGTGAGCGGATATTGGGATTCTGCACAGTAATCTACAATCCAGGTATAAACTGATAAAATAATTGAACCATCATCCACATCAGACTAGCAGCATCACAGACAAGTTACACAAGGGGTCTCTTGGAGAGCACCCGATCTCTATATGTTTGATCTCATTCAAGGATGAGAGCAGGAATATAATCGTATGGACAAACAGTGCAGGGCAAAGGGAAGGAGCACAGAGGGAGAAGGTAAATCTGGAAGTTAGCATTAAATCACACGGAGAATGAAAAAAAATCTTATTAAAATGCAAGAAGACGTCATTCCAACCAAATAGGATCAGAGAGTCCTAAAGAGAGACTAGGCAGTCATTATAGTTCCATAGGAGATGACGGAAGAGATAATGGACAAAGACGGATGGCAAGGCGATTCAAAGTAGAATTGTTGAATAATAATTCACCGTGAATTGAGCAAGGGTCAGAGCTAAAATAGTGGGGAACAGGATTANNNATCGGAAGATAAAATGCAGAAGTTCTTTGAGAATGCGGGGATACATGACAAAAAGAAATCGAAGAACTGACCTGATTGCTTAATAAAAAAAGATAAAAAAAATTAATAGAAGGCAATAATCAAAACCCTCACTGGTTAAAACTACCCTGCCTGTGCATATTGAAAGGCTCACCACATTTCAGGCAGCGTATCCTGGGGCTGCAGAAAGGAAACAACAACAGAATAAAATGGGCAACTCCCTCCAGTACCACGAGTCCTGTAGAAACATCCATTCAGAAAAAAGAGATCATCTACCAAAATGCCCGATGCCACGCTAAAAGCCAAAGCTATGGCGCATCTTTTGCGCAATTTTAATTTGATGAAATAATCGTATGATCAGCCAATTTGTCCTTGGCTTGTAAAGGGAGATAAAAACATACTCAAATACAGAATTGATTCTTTAAAAATGACACCTCTATGATAGTCTTGAAAAAAAAATGAGTCGATAACACACCAGTTGACAGACATGAGATAAAATCAGAAGCTGAATGACAGGCCGAGGAGATAAAAAAGGATGGAAATATATTTCTATAGAAATAGAAGTAATATTAAAGTAGAATGAGGAGGAATATGGAAATGGAATAAAGTAAACATATTTTCTATACAAAAATAAAAATGAAGGCATTTAAAATATGTAATATTAAAAATCACATAACAATTGCTGTATAACACCTCAGATACATTTAAAAAGACCAGTATATTCAATGAGGAAAACTTGACACCTTTAAAGGTTAGCACGAGTCGAATGGGATACATGTCTTCTAAAACACTGCAGATCATATAAGTAGAATAAAACTTTTGAAAAAGTTCACATAGTAAAGAATACAAAGGAAACAGCAAGAACATAAAATAATATCATAAAAGCCAGACCAAACCTAGGAACTCTAATTGAGCTGAGAACAAAGATTTGTGTGTGTTCTTTGAGATATATCCATCTTTATAAACAGCATCATTAAATGACACCCCTGTAGATATTTTGCTGCAATTTTTAAATTTATTTAAATTGAATTAGCCAGCATATAGTACATCATTAGTTTTGATGTAGAGTCCAGTAATTTCTCAGTTGTGTGTAACATCCGGTGCTCATCACATCACATGCCCTCCTTAACGCTCATCACCCAGTTACCCCATCCCCTCCCTTCTCCCTTCCAGCAACACTCAGTTTCTTTGCCATAGTGAAGAGTCTCTCATGGTTTGTCTCCCTCTCTGATTTCTTCCAATTCCATTTTCCTTGCCTTCCCCTATGATTGTCTGTGCTGTTTCTTATATTTCACTTATGAGTGAAACCATATGATAATTGTCTTTCTCTGCTTGACTAATTTCATTCAGCATAATACCCTCTAGTTCTCTCCATGTCAATGTAAGTGGTAAGATTTCATGCTTTCTGATGGCTGAGTAATATTCCATTGTGTATATATACCACATCTTCTTTATCCATTCATTTTTGGATGGACATCTTGGCTCTTCCCATAGTTTGGCTATTGTGGGCATTGCAGCCATAAACATTGGGGTGCTGGTGCCCCTTTGGATCACTGCATTTGTATATTTGGGGTAAATACCTAGTAGTGCAATTGTTGCGTCATCAGGTAGCTCAATTTTTGACTTTTTTTTTTTTAAGATTTTATTTATTTATTAGAGGGAGAGAGGGCACAAGCAGAGGGAGAGTAGCAGAGGCAGAGGGAGAAGCAGGCTCCCCGCTGAGCAGGGAACCCAAGTGGGGTTCCATCCCAGCACTGGGATCATGACCTGAGTCGAAGGCAGACACTTAACTGACTGAGCCACCCAAGTGCCCCCTCCCCTTTTAAAGATTTTATATATTTATTAGAGAGAGAGAGAAAGAGAGTGAGCAATTTTTAACTTTTTGAGGAACCTCCATACTGTTTTCCAGAATGGCTGTACAAGCTTGCATTTTTTATGGCAATTTTTCAAGTCACAAATACAAAGAAAAAAATCTGAAAAGCTCGTAAAATTCAAAAGGGAACTTTTATTTTAATAATGGGGCTCTTGGGTGAGGTAAAACAAAAACCAAATTTATTAAAAGAGTGTCATGTAAAAACTTGTAAAAACAATTCAAATAAAAGAACAGGCAGTTTTATTAGGCAGGTGGAGGATTTATAATATTGGAATTAAATGGCTTTAATTAAATGGCTGGAAAGCATTAAGTGGAGCAAAGAAAAATTACAGACTTTAACATAAAAATAGAAGTTTAAAGGAATAAAATAAAATTTTAGTCAATGATTATGTAATCTTGCAGGGGGCAGTGCCTTTCAGCTTGTCACAAAGACAAAAACCTTAAAGGGAAACCCAGATTGATCTTTAAGGCTCAAAATTTTAACCCTCTACATATCTATAGAAATAGAGAAATCAACAGTACAATTAAAATGTAATAGCAAATCTGAGGAAATATTTGCAATGTTTATGATAGAAAAATGATGGAGGTTTTTAATATTAAACTCTTAAAAATATTAAAAATAATTGTACAACTCAAGGGGAAAATGAGTTAATCATAAAATGAGGCAAAGAATAAGAGAAATGGAAGTAGCAAATAAATATGAAAAAGTTTAACCCAATTAGAGATCAAAGAAATGCAAAAAAAATAACCATGCTTTTCATCTACTAAATTGACGAGTGGTCTCTTTTCTTGGTCATTTTGTTTTAAAAATAATAATGACATCTTTGAGTTCACAGGTAATTGAAAATTCTTATACTTTGTTGACTGGCATATAAATTAGCAATCTTTCTGGCATATAAATTAGCAATCTTTCTTGAAGGCAATTTGTTAACTTGTATCAAAAACCTTAAAATATTCATTTCCATTGATTTAGTAATTTCACTTCTGGGAATTTATTCTAGGAGAAAAAAGTATTTATTCACACAACAATGTGTTATGAGGGTTCGGCACAGATGTATTCATGCTAGAAAAAAAAAGTTTTTTTCCTATTGTATTTTACTAAAGACAAATCCTAGAGTGGAATACTTTGCAGTCATTACAGTTAATATTTCTGAAATACATGGAATGAGAGAAAATTTCCATGATATGCTATTAAATAAAAAAGAGAAGGTTAATAAATTTTCTTTACTCAAATTCTATTTTTAAAGTATTTTAAGGTACATTTATGGCAAGAAAAGAGAGTAAGAGGAAAAAATAGCAATGCTATTTTGAGATGGTAGACTTATCAGCGATTTTCATTTTATTGTGTGTTTTTTTAAAAGATTTTATTTATTTATTTGAGAGAGAGAGCAAGAGCAGGGTGGAGAGGCAGGGGGAGAGGGAGAAGCAGACTCCCCACTGAGTGGGGAGCCTGATGTGGGGCTCAATCCCAGGACTCTGAGCTCATGACCTGAGCAGGCAGATGCTTAATCGACTGGGCCACCCAAGAGCCCCTCATTTTATTGTTTTATGTATTTTCAAAATTAAGTATAATCATAAGTTAATTTTATAATAAGATGTGATTTTAAAATATCCACTGTTGAAAGGAAAATAAATTGGGATTTTTCCCCTTTAGCTTGAAATTATATGAATATTTTTCTAACCCAAAGTTTTAGTTCTGATTCCCCAGCTAGAATTATCTATCCTATTGTGACACCCATAAAAGAAATACGTTAAAAATTTTGTTAACATTTTTCTTCTTCTTCTTCCTCTTCTTCTTCTTCTTCTTCTTCTTCTTCTTCTTCTTCTTCTTCTTCTTCTTCTTTCTTCTTCTCCTTTTTTTTTTTTAATCTCTTGGACTATAAGCCCAACAATTTTAGGTATCCTATTTTATTAATATTAAAAACACAAAATGCTTAGCTAGTAAGGTATTTTTAACATATTGACAATGCTTATTAAATATTTGTTGAATCGTATGGATTTATTCCAGTTTGGTTGTAGAGATGGAAATTTACAGATAGAGTAGTAAGTGGTCTACAAAATTATCCAATGATAAAAAACACTTTGAACGTGTGTTTTATTTATTTATTTATCTATTTATTTATTTATTTTAAAGATTTTATTTACTTATTAGAGAGAGAGGAAGAGAGAAAGAGAGAGCACAAGCAGTGGGAGCGGCAGGCAGAGGGAGAAGCAGGCTCCCTGTTGAGTAAGGTGCCCGATGTGGGACTGGATCCCAGGACCCTGGGATATTGACCTGAGCTGAAGGCAGATGCTTAACAGACTGAGCCACCCAGACATCTCTTGTGTTTTAATTTTGTATCTTTTTAACTTGACAACTTGAATATTCATATGGTCAAGAAATTTGGTCTGATCTTGTTTTATCATCTTTTATGTTTGATAGCCATTGATATATTTCTAAATAACCTACAGAAGACCTTTTATATATACCTTTTTATTAAATACAGGATTTGGAATAGATTTATGACACTTTAAAAATACTGCGGATATGGGTGCTTGCGTGGTTCAGTCTGTTAAGCATTGTTCTTCAGCTCAGGTCAATATCCCAGGGTTCTGTGATTGAGCCCCGCGCCTCTGGCTCCCTGTTGAGCAAGAAGTCTGCTTCTCCCTCTGCCCACGCCCCCTGCCCCAGTGCTTGCTCTCTCTCCCACGCACACACACTCTCTCTCAAATAAATAGATAAAATCTTTAAAAAAAAATACTACAGATACAGATTTAAAATCCCAGCATGCTTGAGTTGAGGACTGTTCTGATAGAAACTGTAATCAATTTCCACAAATAAAAATGTCTATAGTCAGTACGTTTTACTAGTTTTCATATATATAAAATGCAATTTCTCCTTTACATAAAGAAATGATATTATTTTTTTCTCCTTTTGGAATTCTAAAAGTGGGACAATAACAGGATAGTGTGTATTATAGAAACTGGTTGAGTAACACTGTGGTACCCTTGAGACGTAGGGACACACATGGCAATGAAGCCTAGGGTAGAGTGTAATAAGCATGAACTAGATTAAAACCACCTGAAGGCGCTTTGCAGCTACACTTAGTGAACCCTCTACATGAGGAATCTTGTATTTATTATTTGACTGCAGTCCATCAAATGATTTTTTTAAAGCCTTTTTGGTTCTGTGTTGTGATACATGTAGAATTAAAATCAAATTGAGCACACTAGATCTTTAAATATAGAGAACAAATGGATGGTTGCCAGGGCGGGGAGTGGGGGGGATGGGCGGAAAGAGTAAAGGGGAGTGGGAGGTACAGGCTTCCAGTTATGGAATGAATAAGTCACGGTGGTGACAGCATAGGGAATACAGTCAATGATATTGTAATAGCATTGTGTGGTGACAGATGGCAGCTATGCTTGGGGTGAGCGTGACAGAATGTACAGACTTGTCGAATCACTATGCTGTACACCTGAAACTAATGTTACATTCTGTGTCAACTAGACTTCAATTAGAATAAAAAGGAAAAAAAGTCTCATTGAGAAGAGTAAATAAATAAATAAATATGGTGAAAATG
Source organism: Ursus maritimus (assembly GCF_017311325.1). NCBI lineage: Eukaryota > Metazoa > Chordata > Mammalia > Carnivora > Ursidae > Ursus > Ursus maritimus. The sequence continues at coordinate 57,043,471 of NW_024423675.1, forward strand.
ACTGAATGTACGATGACCATATAGTTCATGCCCGTATTCCTGGAGTAATTATTAGTAGCATTTCTTCTAATCCTCTAGTGTTAAAGATAGTTTTGATCATTGCCCTAACTATAAGGTACACAGAAAATGTTAAGTGAGTGATAAATGCATGAGGGAAACTCATGAGGAAAGTCTTAAAACCAGGGGATGAGGAGATCGGGGTTGTTACTTCACGTGCGCTTGTCCCTGGCAGCTGTTCCACCAACTTTTGCACACGACCTAGTCCCAAATTCTTTCTCCCCATCCTTTAGATAAAATCCAGGCTGTTCAAACAATGGTTGTTAATCCACTTGAAAAAACCTTCTTTTCCCATTTCTGGAACAAGCTGAACTTTGACAAACCTTCCTCTTGTTAAAGCCTCATAAAACATTCCACCCCCTTCCCCAATTTAGAATGCTCCTTAATTCCTTCAGAGACTTCTTATGCTGGACATTTTCAAACAGTCTTGTCCAAATAGTGCTCTGGTTGACTTTCTTCCTCAAGTAGGAAATAAACTCTAGGAATTCAGAGGTAAGGTAGGAGAGACTATGTTTCTACCCTCTGTGGTCAATGGAGACTAATGGAGTGGGGAAATATTTGAACTGAATTTAAATGAGTGAGTTGTTTGTGGATTGAAGAATAAGTTTTACATACTTAAAACTTACCAGATAACAGTTTTCATCCAGATATCCGTTCTTACATATATCAAGGCTAAAAATATTCTAAGACAAAATTGGAAGCTAGATAACTCCTTGTGAGGGTAGATATATGAGTCAATGTCCAGTTAAAGTGTAAATAAAGCTAGCAAGAGTGCAAAGTCTCATTCTAGGAGGGACTGTAGCTTGCTCCAAAGCTTTTTTGAGTATTAGTATAGATTCCTAAAATCTGCATCCATTCTAATCCACGTAGTCACAAAATTTTACTTCAGAAAGAATCTTTAAACCAAAAATTATTTTCTTTGTATAGTGAAAGAGTAAAAAATGTCAAAGAAATATTTCAAGAACCCTTTGACTTATTATAATGTCACAAGGACATTCTCACAAGTAACAAATATAAATATTCTCTCTAAGGTGTAGATGCAAAAACAGTATAATCATCAAAGTATTTATGTCGAGTTCTAAGCTGCTCTTAGATTGCTTTTAGCAATCAAATTGAACACAGGTTCATCGCTGCAAATTTCATCTGACCCCTAAATGGAGTCCTTTTGCTCTCGGTATGTGTTTTAGTGCTAAGAATATAGTTCTTTTCAGAGATGAAAGAAGTAAAGTGGTATATCTATTTCTCTCTCTTTCAAGTCTGGGATTTGAGTGCAGTTACAGAGCATTGAGTTTACCCAGTCTATGCTTTGGGTGATATCTTAGATAAAGGGACCAAAACCCCATACTGAACCAGTGGTGTGCTAGCAATGTTTAACAACAGGGTCTTTTGGGAAAAAAGAATGTGGGCAGGGGACGAATTGGTCTGTAGTGTTTGCAAATTCCCATGTTATAAATACTACCACGATGGATATTCCAAGTGACCGAGGTGACGTTGCTGAAAGGACACCGTTTATGGAGTTTTCATTTTACAGTCATAATGGATAGGAATAACCTCAAGAGCATGGATAAAAAGTAAAATATAGGAAACTAATGAGGAAGTGGAGAATTTTAGATATCTATATCTTTTGTTTTAGTATAATTTATTTAATTGAAAGTTCACACAATTTAATAATGGCTATATTAATAACTGGCTTGCAAAATTCCTCAAAATGTAACAGTAGGGTCCCATGAGCTGGTGAGAGCAGGCTCCAGTACAACAAGTGTTTTTATATATTTATTCCTTTGTTTTAAAAACATGGTCTCCTGGATTAGCACTCTATCCACATCATCTTGGAACTTGTTAGAAATGCAATCTTCAGTCCCATCCCAGACCTACCAAGTCAGAGTCTTCATTTATATATATATATATTCCATATAACTTTAGATCTAACACAATATAAGAGATACCTACTTAATGGGTACGGGCACAGGAAATGCCTACTAATGTAACAAAGAATGTGTCATGCATTTATGTTTTTTTTTTTTCTACAACGAAGAAATAGAATTTTAAGTTAGATATCAACAATAAAATTATTCTTCACACAAATAGTTATTCTCCTCTATTCACACATAGCAAAGAGATCTGCGCTTGGAAAATAGAAACACTTCAAATGATAGACGTGCACCAAAGATAGTCCAGAGGTACTACTGAAGGTGGCATTCTAGAATTGAGGTAAAGTAGGAATTCTGAATTTTACAGAGAATTTTGGACGAAGTTATCCATAGTGATTTCAACAATCAGATGGATCAAAGGACAATTAGGTCCAGTCAGCTTCTTCCCCACCCCCCTCAGTGCTTGTTCGGTGGCTCTGGAGCAGAGTGACCATCATGTCCGGGACTGAGGTTCTCTATGAACTCTACAGCTTGGGCTGCCCCTAATGAAAGATAATCTACTACTGCTTATTGTTTACTACCCAATCTCCCAAAACAGTGAGCAACACTGAGTCCCCAGTGTGACACTAATGCTTGGGGGGACCAGCCAACGACATGGTGGCTGACTGGTCACATCAAACTATTTCCATCATAGTGAGGCAAAGAGTCATCTTCACTGAATAAGACATGTTTTCTCAATATGAATTTGTCTTCCCTGCCTGTGATGCCACTGCTAGCACCATGTTCTATAGACTCACAAAATGCCTTATCTGTAGTTATGATATCCCACACAGCATTGCTTCTGATCAATTTTGTAGCAAAGGAAGTAAAGTAGTTGGCTCACACAGAAGGAATTAACTGATTTGATGACACACCCTATCACCTATAAGTGGCTGGGGTGAGAGAGCTCTCTGGGGTCTCTTTTACACAAGGTCACTAATCCCATTCATGAGAGCTCTATTGTCATGACTTAATTACCTCCCAAAGGCCCCACCTCTTGCTATTATTACTTTGGGGATTAGGTTTTAACATGTGAACAAGGGGGACACAAATGAATATGGCATATGTATTGAATATATATAATCTTATATATTTTATAATTTATATATCTTATATTTTATGTATTTTATAAATATATAGCAAAGTTCCAGTAGGTAACACAATAGTGGTTCAACTGAATTGGAAGATAAGATTGCCGTCATCATAGGCTCCTTGGGTCAGTGAAGCAATGGGCAAAATGAGAGGGGTAGGTACTCTAAAGTCCAAAGAGATTAATTCCAATTACCAAGGAGAGATTAGGTTATTACATATAGTAGAGGCAAAGAGGATGGTATCTAGAAATCAGTGAAGTTTCTGGGGTTCTTCCTCATTCCATCCATTAATAAAGTTAATGGAAAGCAACAACAACCACAACAAGGAAGGATGATGGAGACTCAGATCCTTTAGGAATGAAATTTTTGGTTACTCTTCCAGGTAAGGAACTTAGAGAAGTTTAGGACTGACTTAAAGCAAAATAAGGGTGGAATGGGGAATGAAATAAGGACCTCATAGCTATCAACTACTGCCTTGGGGCCATTAAAGAAAGAAAGACTGCCTATCCTTCCACGTTCTGAGAGGATCACAACGCTTTCCACCAAGGAATGGGTCTGCCTGCAGTTGTACCTTTGTGGACCTTATGCAAGGTTTTCAGGGCCCTGACATAGAGAACTTCCCCTATAGGGTTGGGACTCAGGAAACTTGTGCAAAAATGTTGATACCTGCCCACTGCTATTGCTATAGTAATAAACATTCTCTTTTTGAAAGAGAGAAAAAGACTGTAGTAGCATTGCATATTTTCTCTTGCTTGTTATGTGTCTATACTTACACGTATTGTCTATTTTTTACTTGTCTGTCTCCTTCTTCGTGGTATTATTTTAAAGAATTTTATGAGAAGTTAACTTTACAATTTAGTCTTTAGGTAACAGAATATTTAATGGGATTATAATGAATATGTAGAACGACTAATATAGCCAGTGATGGACACAATGGCTGTTGAGACTGTCTTTTCATTTTGGGGAGAGAATGAGAGCTTCCTTACCAGTATGAAAGAAATTTCCATCTTGTTAGGTAGAAACGGAGTTGTGTTGTTGTTATATGGAGACTCAAAGGTGTGCTGAAGTGTGTGTATAGTTACCGAGTGGCCAAAGGGGTGGACTATGCCAGTTATTAATTCTTTGCTTCTCAGCTCCCTACTCACCCTTGTTTGCCCTGCTTTGTGGTGATGCCAGCTGGCTTGGTAGTGGGCTCCCCTCAGAAGATACTGGAGGGACACTGTCAAGCAGGAAGAGTAGAAAGAGACTCTTGGCTTCCATATTCTGTCTTCCATGGGACACCGAGAAGACTGGTGGGAAGTGGGCACAGAGGTACTACGGCTGAATGCCCTTTGCCTTTTTCTGAAGACACCTCCTGGCAAGCTTGTTTATGACCATGAACTGTGTTTGCAGTTCAGTGGCAGCGTCCTTCCACAAGTTTCTCGGTCACCACAATGACAAGATATTCTGGTGGTTTCATTGTTTCAACTTCTTCGTCACAGTGGGAGGCCACACGTAACAACCACGATATCACTCTACAGGTCTGAATCTCAGCCTTGAAGCCCCCTTAGGTTCCGGAGTTCCTTCCTCATTCCCTTCTCTCTCAACCCTAGGGGAGCAACCATCCTGTAGCTGCTACCTTTGTACACATTAGTAACCACCTTTGCACTAGTTAGAAAATCTATTTCCCCTACGCAAATTCCTAATGAGTTTGCTGTCTTCTGAATGGATCATCATTGATGCATAACTCTATTATTTTTTAAACATTCTTTCCTTGTGTAAGAACTTCACACAATAACCCATGTCATTTATTCTAATATTTATTAAGTTAAAGTTTAAGACTAAATGAAGCTCTCATGCTACTTTGTGGGTTTACATATTTTCAACAAATACTTCCGATGAGTTGGAGAACTATGGTGTATAGAGTTACATACACACATCTATTTTGTGGCTCTATTTATGATCACTACCATTTTAAGCTTTTCCTTATAGTACGTATTTTCTAGAATTGCTGTAACAGTTTACACTTAGGTGGCTTAAAACAACAGGAGTTTATGCTCTCACAGTTCCGGAGGCTAAAAGTCTGAAATCAAGGTGTTGACAGGTTCGAGCTCTCTGACAAACCAGTAGGGGAAACCCTTGCTTGCCTCTTCCTAGCTTCTGGTGGTTTGTCAGAAATCACTGGTGTTCCTTGACTTGTGACAGCATCACCCTAATCTCTGCCTTCATCACCACATGCTGTTCTCCCGGTGTCTCTGTCTTCACACAGCCATCCCCTTATAAGGATACCAGTCACATCAGCTTAGGGCTCACCCTACTCCAACATGCCTTCATCTTAATCAGTCACATCTACAAGGACTCTGTTTCCAAATAAGGTCACATTTGGAGGAACTGGGAGTTAGAACTTCAACATTTGGGGAGGGGGTAGAGAACTCAATTCAGCTCCTAACACATCCATATCCTGAAATATTAGCCATTAAATTTTTTGACATGTATGTTTCTGAGATGCTACTAAATAAGAAATTAGGTTCCAAAATGTGCATAATGCCATTTTTCTGAAAGAAAATATGTGTATTTTTATAAATAGAGATGTATCTATTAGGATACGCCTTGAAATGATAATAGTAGTTGTCGCCAGGTGGAAGAATAGTACGATTTTTTAAAAAGATTTTATTTATTTATTTGAGATAGAGTGAGTTAGAGTGAGAGAGAGTCCAAGCAGGGGGAGTGGCAGGCGGAGGGAGAAGCAAGGAGCGTGATGCGGGGCTTGATCCCAGGACCCCATGGTCATGACATGAGCTGAAGGCAGATGCTCAACCAACTGAGCCACCCCGGTGCCCCTGAATAGTAGGATTTTAAAAAATTTGCCTATCTAAAAAAAATGGCCTATCTGTATTTTCTAATTTTTCTACAGCAAGTTGAGATTACGTCTGTGATAAAATATTTTTATTTAAAATAATTAAAACAATTATAATAAATAATGCATTTGTAGAAAAGCGTGTTTTCTAGCTTTTAAAAACATTTTGCACTTTTTAATTAAACCAGTGTTTTAGGAAATATATTGGTAACAATAAGTAGTTATAGAATGGGAAAGGAAATGTTGGCTTGGTTGTAGACCTGTGTGTTCAGTTCAATCTATGGAATAAGTTACTGGGTTGTGGGGAGGAGCAATAGTCCAGGTTCTTGGTGGCTGTGGGGGTCAGGGTGGGATTGATGATCTGTTTTCTTGTGCCACATGACTCAGATATATAAGTGTGGGTGTGGCAAAATTGCTATCATAGGTGCCAAAACGATGCTTCAGGGTGACTGAATTAGACCTAAACAATTAGATATGAAGAGAGATCTGCAATCCAAGTTTCTTGTAAGTGATTTTTTAAAAAATATTTTATTTATTTATTAGAGAGAGAGAGAGAGAGAATGAGCAGGGGGAGAGGCAGAGGGAGGGGGACAAGCAAACTCCCCACTGAGCAGGGAGTCCTACATGGGGCTCCTTCTCAGGACCCAGAGAGCATGACCTGAGCCGAAGCCAGATGCTTAACTGACTGAGCCACCCCGGCGCCCCTAAGTAAGTGAACTTTAACCATAAAAAAGTTAATGAATTTGTGTCTTTTGCTTGCTGTGTTTCAAGAAAAAATTATTTTCTATGGAGTTGTTCCAAAGTGTTGTAAGAATCATGGTCAATGAAGGTATTTACTTTTCAATTTCTGGATTCTATATTTACATGGCTTCTGATTTGTGTAGATCACCAGAATTCAATAAACCTGTTCATCTATACTAAGATGCCATACTTTATTGGATCCTTGTGGGGAAAGGACTTCTGTCCTTCTAAATGATTCCTTCTGAATAAGGAAGGGTTGGCAAAAAGTTCTTTGACTGTAAAGTAAGGGAGAATACCCCAACTCTCAGCAGGAAATTCGATGTGAATGATATGAATCCCTGTATCTGGAGTATTTGGCAAGCGTTCACTAAGAGTTAACGTAAGTAGTTTTCAGGCATTAAAAAAACGACCCGAGATAGAGCCTTTAGCACTTCACCATAAGGAGTTTGGTTGTGGAATTTAGCTAAAGAAGACTAAGATAAATTGGACAAGTAAATATTTGGTTCACATCTCCATATGATTAGTTTGGCAAAGCCCATAACACTTCTTGATGCTCTCTAGGGAAACATTAGGGGATATTGATTAATTGTTTTTGATATTCTTTCGTGAAGATTCAGAGCTTAATATTGTTGGAGGACATCATCAAAAGGATGTGACCAAAGGTTGACCTGTGAGCTGGACTCAGGCAATCGGAGGCTCCTCCCCCACTCCCTGACCTTGGAATGTACACCCTGCCCACTGTTCCCACAGTAGAATTTGTTTCAAGGATGCAGCCTTGAGAGAGTAATGTGTTGTTGAGACCATCTGGACTGTGTATGTGACTGAACCTTATTAAAGCCTCTGGATACATTTTAAGATTCTGGTGGGCAGGTATGAGGATCTACTCATCTCACAGCTAACCAAGACCAGCCTCGTGATGTAAGTTCTCTTGCTTGTTAAAACTGCCCCCTAACTAATCTGAAGTGGTCCACCTCTTTTTTTGTCTCTTTTTGCCCTCAATGAATGGGACCAGTTTCTGATTTCACCCAGGGAACTCCTGAAGTTGCAGTCTAACAAATATGTCAGAAAATAAAGTGGTAAATTAAAGTTGGTACATTGGATGATATCTACCCAGTTCATTTCTCTCGGGGGGCTCACCTTTTTCACCCATCCCCAAAGTCAAAAGTTTATGACTTAGAAGCCCAGTATGATGATACATCAGTCTACTCCCTTCACCATGATAGCTTGAACTAAGTTTGAATACTTGGCCAAATTGGACAGAGTCTATTCAGAAGAAATTTGGATCTCTCAGTAAGTGATTCTAATGTTTGCTGGTCTCTAGCTACAAGGCCTTGAGGTCATTTCAGTTATTAGAAACAAATAATGAGGAAATATTTTCTTCTATCTAACAGTGTTTAGGGACCAAAATTCCATAAGATCAATTCAAATAGAATCAAATTACTTTTTTTAAAAAAGATTTTATTTTTAAGTAATTTCTACATCCAACGTGGGGCTTGAACTCACAACCCTGAGATCAAGAGTCACATGCTCTACCGACTGAGCCAGCCAGGCTCCCCAGAATTAATTCATTTTTAAACGGATTTCTTCAGGTAATTAAGTATACAGACTGCTACTAGGATTTTATAAATTTCCTTGGCATCTCTTATATAAAAGATGGTAAGCTAAACCCTATATTAAATACTTATTGTGTTATTTACACACAGACACTAAAAATTTTAAGGCAAACATTCTCCTCATCTGTAGTCACTGATTCTTCTTTTCTCGGCTGGAATGAGAGCCATGGAAAGTGAGCTTGCCTTTTATTCAGACCTTTGCTTTTCAAGGACTTCCCAATTCCTGTGCATTTAAGCTCCAATCAAGTGGAAATGTCATCTCTTCTCTTCACAATGGTTGATCCAACCTCCAGGGCAGGCCACAGAGTAGCTATTGTTCTCTATACCCACCACGCACAGGAGGTGTGCCACTGAGACCTTCTGCAGTGCACCATCTCAGGACTGAATTCCTTTTGCTGATGTTCCGCATGCTTTGTTAAGCAAATGTTTAATGAATGCCTGTTCTGTGCTAGATATTGTACGCGAAACCAAGAATATGGAGTGGCAAAGCAGACACCATGCTGCCCTCATTGAACTCACAGCTTAGTGAATAGAAACAGTAATTGAATGTTTAAATCAGCTTTTTAAACCAATTAAGTAAATGTTCATTAAATATTTACTATGTATCCATCTCTGTTTAGGTGCCAATGATAAAGCAGTGAAAGAAAAAAAAATCAGTAATCTCTGTCTCAAGATTGATTTCTAGTTGATACAAAATTATAAACACAGGGGCGCCTGGGTGGCTCAGTCGTTAAGCATCTGCCTTCGGCTCAGGGCGTGACCCTGGAGTCCTGGGATCTAGCCCCACATCAGGCTCCTCCGCTGGGAGCCTGCTTCTTCCTCTCCCACTCTCCCTGCCTGTGTTCCCTCTCTCGCTGGCTGTCTCTCTCTCTGTCAAATAAATAAATAAAATCTTTAAAAAAAATTACAAACACAGATATATACTAGAAAAAAAACTGTAGCATCCAAGGACAACATATATCAGGAAGATGTAAGCTAAGTCAGCAGTTCAAGATCTACACCATGGTGTCTAAGCGGAACACTGGAAGATAGGAGAGAGTTAACCAGGCAAACAGCATGAGCACAAGAAAACAATTTGGGTAAAGAACATTTTAAGAACCTGGGCTAATTACCATATAATTGTGGGAAAAAGCCCTGAAATATGAAAATTCAAAAGTGATTAAAAGTCCCAGCAATTAATTCTAAATCCCTGACCAATTAAAATTAATTAAATGACCATGAAGCTAATTTCTCTTGGGCTTTTTCCAACATCCAGTTTATGCTAAAAACCAACTTCTGTATTCAAAAATGAATATTCATTAGGGAATTCTGATCAAGGATAGGCAAATGAAGTTTATATTTAAGATAATCTCAGTGCTAATGCATTCCAGAATTATGCAGTATTTTTAAATGAAAATATAATTTAACATTTTAAATTTGAATATAAAAGAAAGGGAACATTTTCATTATTAGTAGGTGTATAGAGCTAAAAAATAATTTGTATTATTTTTTCTGATGCTACTGAAACATAGGTTCAAGTGTGAAGTTTGAAAAGTGGACAAAATTATAAAAAAAGAAATGGAAATTAGTTATTCCCCATCCAAAGTTTATATCAGTTTATGCTATGTTTGATTTAAATTGTCAAATTAAAAATTACCACATATTTTGTGTATAAATATGCTAACATTGGATTCCTCAGACACAGACATAAATTAACCCAATAGACTATGTAGTTTTGAACTTCGTGTTTAGGATATTTATATGTGTACTATTTATATCATTTTACATAAGAAAACAGCAGCATTGTTAGGTTTCTAAAATTGTTTATGTCATTGTTGGGCTTAAATGATGGTTGAATTTTAGAAAATCAGAAGATTTTATATTCTAAGAAATTATATTCTAAGCCTATAAGTTTATCTTGTTGAAAACATATACATTCAAACAAATTTTCCTGGTGTAAGAGGTTATGAAGTAAAATGAATTTTCTAGTATTCCGATTATTCTTGAGGATATTATAAAATATAATGTGAGCCTAACAAAAAATATGCTTTATGTGTACAGATAGGGGGCTTGATAGAATTAGCTGAGTAATAAGAACATTAATAATTGTTAGATTTAAAAATGCATTTGATCACCTCAGTGTTTACTATTTCTAATTTAAAATTTTTCTGTATTAGTTTCACAATAGTGATTTGTTTTCCTTTAAATATACTTGTTTGGTTTTCTTTGCCCTCAAAATATCTAATGGCCTAGAAGACAAAAAATAGTATGTAAAATAGAGACTCAATAATCTATAAGGTGGCAACTAAAATAAATATTTCATCCCGAGGACAATTTAGAGGATCACCCTCTAAATTAATAAACTTTCATAATGTATTAAAAGTCCTGTCCACTGCTGGGTTTGTGACTTGAGTCTGGTCAATTACAATACCCCACTCCCTTTTCCACAGTGATTGTCCAGGCGATTAGTGTGTCATTCAAACAAGATCAGCCACCATTACTACATGTACACTCGTGAAGTTAGGGAGGGTCATTTTTTTCTCTATGGTTGTAAGATCAGCGTATGGAGCTTCTGTTAGCCATATTTTCTATACATGAATTAAATCTACCTAAAAACAAAGTAATCACAAGAGAAAGTAGAGCTGAGGACTGAAAAATGGTATAGAGTCTTCCAGATATTTGAGCACCTGAGTCTGAAGCCAACATGGAAACATGAACTTGTCAGTTCTACAGGCTAATGCTGTTTGTTTATATACTTATGTTCAATGTAATTTAGATGGAGTTTCTGATAATTAAAAGCAAGCTGAAAAAATTAGATAGGTGAGATCTTCTAAATTTTAAAGAAACAGAAACTATAGAAACTTTAAATTCTTCAGGGAAATAGAAATTTTCCCATTTCAATTTAATAACAAAACTTATGCAGTTTCCCCCCAGACATATACCGTAGTACAAGTGAATCCCTCTTATGAATATATGTAAAAGTTTTAAATGCTAGTAAATAAAGCACTATAAGAATAATTCAATACTTCTAATGGATTTTTTTCAGTAATTCCACACTAAAAGCTTATTGACATAGTTCATCACACTCATATCCAAGGGAAAAGTTTTCAATCATCGTGATAAACTAAGCTATATCAATTACAACTACATTCTGAATGAACAAAACACTTTATTATAGAGACTGAGAAATTTTCCACATTACAAGAAATAGCTATCTTGAATTAATGGGTAGCCTTATATTTAATGTAGAATTACTAAAAGCATTTACATTCATTTTTGGAAGAAGAAATGTTTTACAAATTATAGCACATTGACTTAGACAAGAAAACAAAACAAGAATAGATGAGAATGAGTATGGTTAGTTTCAGACAACATAATAGCAGAGATGGAAAGTACAAAATAGCCAAACCAAAAAATATTTGTTTGATTGAAAAAGAAGTACACAAGTGAAAATATAGCTGACTCTTGAACAACATGGGAGTTAGGGACACCAATCCATGTGCTCCAGCACAGGCAAAAATCTATGTATAACTTTTAATTCCCCCAAAACTTAACTGATAGACTACTTTTGAAAGAAAGCCTTGTTGATAACATGAACAATCCACTAACACATGTTTTGTATGTTATATGTCTTATAAACTGTGTTCTTATAATAAAGTAAAGAAAATATTTTTAAGAAAAATCACAAGGCAGAGAAAATACTGTACTTATTTATTGGAAAAATCTGCATATAAGTGGACCCATATAGTTCAAACCCACGTTGTTCAAGGTCAACTGTAGACAGCATTGAACAGTAAAAAAGTGCAATGAAAAAAGAGACGGTATTCACAATAAAGTCTACTTTATGTATTTCCCAGAAATAAAAACTTTTAAAAGTTTGTACTAGGTTGAATTTTGTCTACTTTATATTAAACTGCTTATTGAACTTTCACCACTGAACACAGGTCATAGTAGACTGATTTCATGATGGGCTCCTATCAGTGGCCTCCCTGTATCCACGTTGTATTTTGCACCATAATTTGGTACCTGATTCTTGGCTCAGCCATGTGTCTTGCTTTGGCCAGTAGGAAGTTAGTCAATGTGATACACTAATACAGACCCAGGAGGATTTTACACGTGAGGACTTGCCCTCTTGAATCATGCTCTTGTTCTCTCTTGTTTCTCTGTGATTACCACAAACACATGCTTCAGGCAGCATGGATGGTGTGAGAGACAACTGGAAGACAGAGGCAGAACAAACTGGAAGATATGACCTCCCAACAAGGTCATGCCAGACCCTCTAGAGCCACCTGACCTCAAAATATGTGAGAGTACCCAACCATGATCCCATTCTCCTACCACTCAAGCTAACTGTGGTTGCATGACTGAGCTCAGCCACAACCAGAAAGCAACATAGCTGACCTGAAGACTTGTAAAGAATCATAATTTCTTAGTGTTATAAGTCGTTGAGTTTGGGGTGTTTCCTCATGCAGCAAGGGTTACTTTAAACATGGATTAATAGATAGAAAAGACACAACTTTAGGTCTTTGGGGGAAAGATTGATTATCTAATATGTGATAACTGGTTGATGATGTTAAAAATAAAAAGGCAAGCCATTCAAATTAGAAGCACATCTCCCATCTGAAACCATATCAAATTTGAACTGAAGCAAAGATGTTGGAACTACAAATAACATTCTTTGTAAGAATGTTTGCAAGAAGTGGGATAATGAATAAAAGTAAATTATACAGTAGTATAATAAAAAAGATTATGTTTGTCTAAGTAATGAAATGAAAAATCTTTTTACTCTAGGAGTGCCTGGGTGGCTCAGTCGGTTAAGCATCTGCCTTCAGCTCAGGTCACGATCCAGAGTCCTGGAATCGAGCCCCACATCTGTCTGTCATGCTTTCTGCTCAACAGGGAGCCTGCCTGTCCCTTTCCCTCTGCTGCTCCCTCTGCTTATGCTCTCTCACTCTTTTTCTCAAATAAATAAATAAAATCTTTAAAAAAAAGAAAAAGAAAAATCTTTTACTCTATAAAACTCCTTAGAAAAACACTTATCTTTGTTTTAGTGGATGCTCTGAAGCCCTTCTCCATACAGCCTGCACATTGAGACCAGCCAATAGGCTCCTGAGAATAGAGGAAGCCTGGAAGGTTATAAAACAAATGATAACTGATTATTTCTGGATGATGGGATTAAGAATATTTTTCTTCACATCTCTCTGTATTTCTAAATTGTTTTATACGGAGCATGTTTTGTTTTTTGCTATATCCTCTAGTTTTTAATATGTACCACTTTCATTGTTCAGTTGTAAATATTTTGTACTGTATACTGCTATTTTCTCTTTAACTCACACATTATTTAGGAGTTTTGTTTTTGTTTTTGTTTTTGTTTTTAGTTTGGAATGATTTTGGAGGAGGAAGTGGCTTATTGTTGACGTCTAATTTTCTTAGGATGCGTCAGAGAACAATCTATATGATAATAATTATTGGGATTTGTTGAGACATTATTAGCAACCTTGCATGCAGATGATTTGAAATACTATTGAGGGGGTGATGGCATAGGAAGCTCTCTATATCTATTGGGTTAAGAGATATTGATAATTACTTATTCATTGGGTTGTTCAAATCTTCCTTACTCTCACTATTTTTGTCTAATTGCTTTATCAGTTTCTGAGAGTGGTGTGCCAATACCTCCTGATAATGACTGTGGAGTTGTTAAACACTCATTGAAATTCTATGAGCTTTAGCTGTGATTTTATGTACATACATAGGGATAATTGTTATACAGTCAGTTTTCAACTATGCAATATTTATTCCTCTTTCTTTAATTCTTTAAAACCTACTTTTTCAATCTCAGCTGATTTTTACTGAGAAAATAGAGAATCAGAATAGTTTCCACATTCTTTCTCCATCGTATCTGCCAAACTACCTGCTATGGCATCCACCTTCTTTCTTACCACAGTGAATGATTGCCCATCTCTTTAAATCTGGTAGTCATCCCTTTGAAGAACACACAGACTTGTCCCTACAAATGTCTCTTTCTTTCATCATTAATTTCTTCCTCTATACTGGGTCATTCCCATCAACATATAAACATGGCATGTTTCTTCTAAATTAAAAAAAAAAAACCTTCTTTAACCTTAGACTTCCTTAATTAAACATTGTATTTCCCTGTTACCTAATTCTCTGTTATCTTTCACAGCAAAACACGCCATGAAAAATGTGTCAGTTCTCAGTCTTGAAGCTTGGACTGGGATCTAAGACTACTCAAACCATATGGTGACTGCCAAAGGAGGAGGCATGAAATGAATGCAGATAACTAACCAACAGTGCCCAATACACTCATCAATATCGCTTCAGTCCTGTCTTAACAACCTTAATAGCAGTTCTACCCAGTCTCAGGCAATCCAGGAGACCTAAAATGCCACCATGTAGGTAACTCCCCTTTTTCCTAGGGCTCTTCTCCACTGAAGAGGATTTAGTATCCATAGTTTGACCTCCAAAGGAGTGAGTGCTTAGGGATTCTCCCCCTTTTCCCTATTTCTCAGTTAAAAACTAAACTCCAACTTGAAACTCACATGGCTCTGGATGGAGTAGAGTTGTGGTCCCTAGAAACTGAGATGCCTTATATTCAAAATACTCCAAGTTTTGTTTTCTTCATAACCACCAGTATCTTGTTATTCTTAAAGGGAATTACCTTCTTTGAAGTGAAATCAGTATGGTAGGCCCCTCTTTTTGCTAACATTTTGGGCTAGATATAATAGGATCTTCCTATGATTAACCTTTTACTGGTTTGGAGGCCTGGGGTACCTTGAGTCTATTCTCTTGGAAAGAGGGAAAAGGTATAAACCAATGGATGCTTCCTCTTTCATTGGTTTTCTGCTTTCAGTTTTTTGGCACCAGTAGTTCTTCCTAAAATACATGCAGGCAACACACTTTGTCAACACAAGAATTTCTTTTCTTTCAAAGACTACCAAGTTCAGTTTATGTGAGGGAAGCATATTCTTTCTGACAATATTAGTTGCCTGCAAAGATGATAAAGCTGACCTTTCTCTGTAAATACACATTTTTCTTTTCCAGGCTTGATTTTCATTAAAATGGTTTATTACCTTAATTAATGAAGACATCACTGCAACAAAGGAAAGTTTCCTTCTGGATCATATGTTTTTTTCCTAATAAAGGAGTGGTATATGCATATGTGGGGTTGGAGACAGCGTGGAGAAAAAGAGTTGGGGAATTTTTAGCTTATTTTTTCCTAACAGTAGATTAAGTCTGTCTCTTTCTGAAACATTAACCTGCTTTCATAAAAATTGTTTCTCATCTCTCCCATTTTGAAGGCTATGGCCATTGCTGGTTTCTCTCTTCTCATTGATAACAAAAAAAGAGAAGAACCATCAATCTGATGGGCTTTTCAGGGTTCACTGAGTTCTCATAGGGATATTGGTGAGGTGTAATGATGGAATATAGCTTTTGGAGTCATGAACTGGCTTCAAAATTTGATTTCTCCACTCCCTGTCTGTATGATCTAAGTAAAGTTATTTAATCTCTGTCTCTCTTTGTAGGAACAGGTAAATTTTATAGACTGTAGGAGAATTGCACCTTATAGAGTTTTCGTAAGGGATTACATGAATAACAGATGTAAGGTAACTAGCATAGGGCTGGTTGCATAATAATTACTACATGAACATTATTTCACTTTTCTCCTGCTGCGTGTCTCCAGAGGTAAGGGCTGGACACCTATAGGATTATGGTAGACCTCATTCAGAGGACTTGGAAAGTCTCCAGGCTTTTTCTCTTTCTGTTGCTCTCTTTGATTTTCATGTCTTCTTTCACAAGTGACCAAGTGATGTCTGGGAAGAGCCAGCCTTTTACACTGTATACGGAAGGTCTACAACATTATCTTAGTCCTTAAGCTAGTGAGGTAAGAAATACCTTTGACACCCCAGCCTGCACTAGGACATCTCTTTAAGACATTCACTTGAGTAGAACAGTCTTCAAGATTGCAGTAAGGAAGAAAGCTCTGTTCTGCATTTTCCTCAAGGGGACTCTGCCATGGCATCATTTACAGAATGTTCTGTATCCAAATCAGCACAGAATACATTTCCGGGAAATCCGAATTTTCTTTTCATTCTTTTTAGGCAGGCTAATTTATCCCAAATCCCGTAGGCTTCATAAACACTTGACAACTCACAAGCCTAGAGAGACACCTGCATGTTGTCCTTGCATATTATCAGTTGGCATCTGGGAGAGCCTCTCCCGCACAGCTGCTCCTTCTGTCATAGCCAACCCAGCTGGCTCCAGGGCCACACAGCCCTATCCTCCACCCAGTGCAGGACTGGGGCTGTCTTCCTTTTTTTCTTGCCCTAGATAGGATTGCTTATCTGAAAACCAGAGATGAAGGGCAAAGTGGCTTCATTCCACCATAGACAAAAAATTCCTTCTTTGTCAATATTATTCCATTTCTGCTTTGGAAGTAGTTACTTGCTCCAATAGTGGTCCTAGAGGGAATATGCTAATGATATTGTTAGGGCCATCATTGCTTTTTAGAGCAGGTGTGTGGGATGATTTCTAACTTTAAGAATTAGCAATCCACCTTTCTGACAATGTCTGTAGGTAGTAATCAAAAAGAGATTCCGGTTAATTATGGTGAGCTCATGCTCTTATCTTTGGACTTCTGGCACATAATAAAATGTGTATCTTATGTCTGTTTGAAAAATAAGGATATTTTCACTTTTTAATTGTCCTTGGTGTATTAGTTTCCTGGGGGAGGTTATAACTAATTCCCATGGACTTGGTGCTTAAAACAGCAGAAATGTATTCTTTCACAGTTTTGGAAGCCAGAGTCTGAAATCAAGGTGTCAGCAGAGTTGTACTCCCTTCAGAGGCTCTAGGGGAGGATTCTATCTTGTCTCTACCAGCTTCTGGGGGCTTCTGGCATTCCTTAGCTTGTGGCTGCATCTCTGGATTCTGTTTCCATCTTCACATGGCTGTGTGTGTGTGTGTGTGTGTGTGTGTGTGTGTGTGTTCTTCTTACGCTTCTTCTTTTTTTTTTTTTTTTTTTTTTTGAGGGAGGAGCAGAGAGAGGCAGAAGGAGAGAGCGAATCTCAAGCAGGCTCCACACCCAGTGCGGAGCCAGATGCAGGGGTTCTATCCCACAACCCTGAGATCATGACCTGAGCCAAAATCAAGAGCCAGACTGAGCCACCCAGGTGCCTCTTCCTATGCCTCTTTATTTATAGACAGGTGTGATGATATTTAGGGCTCACCCTGGTAACATAGGATAGCTTCCCCACCTCAACACCCTCCACTTATTCACATCTGTGCAGTCCACTTTTCCAAACATGGTACATCATTTACAGATCCCGAGAAGTAGGACCTGATATCTTTGGGGCCACTGTTTGGCTGCTGACACTTGGTAAGTAGCACTGTTCAACAATGGTAAATACAACACTCAGGATTTTAAAGATAGTGCATATGAAAACAAGAATAGATAAATTTAAATATGTCCTAAGGTAAACAACAAAGATGTGCGTGAGGCCAGAGGAAAAATAGGTTTGTGAATGAGGCTGTGAAGATG
Organism: Ursus maritimus; assembly: GCF_017311325.1. Classification (NCBI taxonomy): domain Eukaryota; kingdom Metazoa; phylum Chordata; class Mammalia; order Carnivora; family Ursidae; genus Ursus; species Ursus maritimus. The sequence continues at coordinate 57,061,257 of NW_024423675.1, forward strand.
GAAAGGGAGGGAGAGAGAGAAGGGAGAAGCGAACAGATTAGCTTCTGAAAGCATTCGAATAATTCCCATTGCTAAGGAAACCACTTCACAAATTCCTGCCTCTATCTCAGCTCCGAGCAGCTGCTTTACTTATAATTTGGCTTCCCTGAAGGACTTTAATTGCCAGGTGAAGAAAAGCCAAAGTGGCAAAGTTGGAGTGGAAAGCAAAATTAGGGTGATGTAAAATAGCATAAAAACAAATTATTTAAGATAATTAGTGAAGCCGGTGCTTTTAAAAAGGAATCCATTGCTCCTCTCTTTCTCTCTAAAGGTCCCCTAATGATGGCAGCTAAGTGACTGTTTAAAACAGGGGCTTTTAAGTTTTCTATGCATGAAAAAAATTGATTAAGCAACTTAGCGAGGAATGTCAAATGGACATTTTGTTTCTTAACCTTCTTTTCCTTCTGCTATGTCTTTTACTAAAGGAAGTCAAAACGAATGTGGTGCTGGGCGCTCTCAAGTGTCTGTCTGAATGAATGGGAGGAGATCATCCAAGTGTGCCCGTAGCTAGACTTTGCTAGTTCTGTGGGGAAAGAGTTTCACCTTGGACTTCGTACACAGAGTTCTAGCAAAAGAACTTATTCCTCCACTCTACCTTCTCATTTTCCTTTTTGCTTGTACAGAGGGGAGGGTTGGGGGTGTGGGGCGGTGGGAGGTGGGATTACCTGTAACTTATCTCCTCCCCTATGCCTCCAACACTGCCAGTGAAGTTTAAGCCTCTCCTTTCCATCATATATTTTCTGACAAAACATCAGTTTTGTTCCTTTTTAAATAATTTTTACAAAGTATCGGATAGTTAGAGAAATTAATGATTGCAAGCCATTTAAAGCTTTGTGCATAGACAATATTAAACAAAAAGCTGCAATTACTCTTTTATTGAGTGGGAACTCAAGATGCTCTGGAGGAAGCAATCACCCAATAACCCTTTCAGCCACAACCTGAAGATGTGTCTAGCCCCACGGGACCCGATATAACTTTCTGCACCGATGGAACATTTGTTCCCTTATGGTGTTACCCAATATGTCAGCTGCTAGCCATGGGTTGCTGTTAAGCACTTGAAATGTGGCCGGCGTAACCGAAGAAATGAATTTTAAATTTTACTTAATTTTAACTAACTTAAATTTAACATGTAGCTAGTGGCTATGGTATTGGACAGAGTGCTCTGGATGGACCCACTGGTATTATTTTGTTCATTCTTATTCCACAATATTTCTAGCTATGTTGCCACTTTTTACCTATTGAAGGTAAAATAGGCAAAAGAATCTTTTTTTGTATTTTAAAAATATTTATGGGTCCCTGGGTGGCTCAGTTAGTTAAGCACCTGACTCTTAGTTTTGGCTCAGCTCATGATCTGAGGGTCCTGAGATTGAGCCCTGGGTCGATCTCTGTGCTCTGTATGAAGTCTGCTTGTCCCTCTCCCTCCCTTCTGCCTCCCCCACCATTCTCTTTCTCTCTCTTTCAAATAAATAAATAAAATTTTAAAGATTTTTATTTATTTATTTGACAGAGAGACAGCCAGTGAGAGAGGGAACACAAGTTGGGGGAGTGGGAGAGGAAGAAGCAGGCTCCCCGCGGAGGGGGAAGCCGGATATGGGGCTCAGTCCCAGGACCCTGGGATCAGGCCCTGGGCCAAAGGCAGACGCTTAATGACTGAGCCACCCAGGCACCCCTAAATAAATAAAATCTTAAAAAAATATTTAAAACCTGAAAACAACTCAAACGCATTGGTTTTTTTTTTTTAAGGTATGAATAATGACTGATATTTAATTAGAAATTGGACAAATTAAAAAAATTTTAATTAGAACATAAATAGGCTTTCACATAACTAATGGTATTTTAAACTAATTCATGAAATTTGTTACTATATTTCAGTGGTTCAAACGCATTTGAAAGAGGATCTAGGACAATGCTGTGTATATACATGACTTTTGAGTTATTTATGTAACAGATAAAATGGTGGAAAAGTGGTTTTAACAATACAATAGAAATGATGTTACCATTTATTTAAATCAGTACCTGCCTACTCATATACAACTAATACATTCTGATTATTTTCTAAATGTTTTATTTATTTATTTGTTAGAGAGAGAGAAAGTGCACACAAAGGGGAATGGCAAGAAGAGGGAGAAGCAGGTTCCCCGCCAGCAGGGAGCCGGATGCAGGGCTTGACTCCAGGACCCTGAGATCATGACCTGAGCCGAAGGCAGATGCTTAACCCCCTGAGCCACCCAGGCGTCCCCATCCTGATGATTAAACTTCACGTTCCAGTTCTGGAGTTTGCCCTTATCTCTGTTACCTGCATAGACTCCCCTCCCCCCCACCCCCAGGAGAAGGATAGATACAGGCTAAGCACACAGTGTGAGTCATGCTCTTGAGTCCTGTGTACCATACAGCTAGGTTCTAGAACATTTGAGAAATCACCTGCTCTAGAAAAACATGGCTCCATCCCGTCATTTCAAGAGCTTGGAAATCCAGGCATTGAGCATGCCAACTCCACCTGTCCCCTAGTCCTCAGCCCCTGGTCCCTCTGCGGATCTCCGTCTGACCGTGACTTGTTCCCCTTCCTGTCGCTAAAGCGGTCTATGACGTAATATATTATGGCTCTTCTGGTATCATAGATTACAAACTTCTAAAGAGCAGAGATGAGGCGCCTGAGTGGTTACATTCATTATCAGCTTTGCATAACCAGAGTTAAAACACAAATCATCCCACTTGTTTTTGCCGCTGTTGGATGGGAGAGTGGAGCTCTGAGCTAGGGCAGAAGGAGCCTCTCTTCTTTTAAAATTGACATCCGGGGGCACCTGGGTGGCAGAGCGGTTGAGCGTCTGCCTTCGGCTCAGGGCGTGATCCCGGCGTTATGGGATCGAGCCCCACATCAGGCTCCTCCGCTATGAGCCTGCTTCTTCCTCTCCCACTCCCCCCGCTTGTGTTCCCTCTCTCGCTGGCTGTCTCTATCTCTGTCGAATAAATAAATAAAATCTTTTAAAAAAATAAAATTGACATCCGTTACATTATCACGTCCAACATTACTTGGAAAAAGTTTAAATATTTTGCAGATTCAAAGTGAGGAAAATAAAGGAAGGAATCTGGTGTTTAGCAATGAGTACAGCTGCTTCTGCAAGCATGCTGAGTCTAGAAAAGGGTAGCGCTCCGCGGGGAGAGGCAAACATCAAAGACCCTGTGGCTTCTGTCATTATTCCCTTTGAAATGATTCTCCTGTTCAGCAATCCAAAAGTCGAATATTCCCAATCGGAATTCATTGGCTTGCTGTTTATTCCTCTCTGGTTCATTTTCACCGTATATTATAAAATTGACCATATGTTGCTGATTTTAAATTGTGAATATGAGCCAGGGGTGAAAAAGAAACACAGAAATAAAGCATCTTTAGATGAACTCGTACCTGCTTTTTAATATTTAGTAACTCACCCCAGGTTTCCATCACCCCCCCCCCTCCGTGCTGGAGCTGTGTGCTGTTTCCCTCAAGGATTCTGCAGTTTGGAGGCGGCTTCCTAGCAGGTGCACCTGGGCTTTGGAAGCTCACTGTTGGTTCTCACTTTAGGGTTAACCAAAGAAGTGAAAATGAATGTAACTGCTGCTCCACTTAAGAATTCTGTGTTTGCAAAACATGTATTTGAACCTCTTGTCAAATGTATACTCCAGGTTCATTTACCTGGGAGAATAAAAAAAAAAAACACAACAAGAATTCTGAGGGTAATTTATAAAAAGCCTTTTCCATAAGAAATACAATGAGACCACCAAATAATTCTGTGAATGACCTGATGAGGCTGTTATATTGTTTGATCTGTTTTGCCCATGTAATTAAGGGTACTTGACCTTTAAGACTCAACATTTGTGTACGGAAAAAAACGACAATAACCTGAGTTTTGTTTAAAAAGTAAAGAACTCTAAGAACCAAGTGGATTCACACAAATCTTATAGTAAAGAAAATGTTCATTTCCAATTATTACTGCAAAGAAAAGCCACAAGATACAATTAAATCCCGCTTCCAATTTTGCATTACTGCATATGTACATATATGTATAAACATACATACACACATGTATGTACATTATATATAATATATGTTATACATATAATAACATGTAATATATATTAGTTTGCTAGGACTGCCATAAAAAAAGTACCACAAGTGGGGTGGCTCACACAAAAGAAATTTATTTTTTCACAGTTTGGAAGCTGTGATCTCAAAGTGTCAGCAGGGTTGGTTTCTTCTGAGACCTTTCTCCTTGGCTTGTGGATGGCTGTCTTCTCCCTAGCTCTTCATATGGTCTTCCCTCTATGCATGTCGGTGTCCTAATCTCTTCTTATAGGGACCTCAGTCATACCGGATTAGGGTTCAAACTAATGATCTCATTTTATTTTGTCTATTTATTTTTATTTTTTAATTTAAATTTTACTTAGTTAACATATAGTACAATATTGATTTCTGGAGTAGAATTCAGTGATTCATCACTTACATACAACAGCCAGTGCTCATCGCAACAAGTGCCCTCCTTAATACCCTTCGCCCACCTATCCCATCCCTTAATGACCTCATTTTGACTTTATCTCTTTAAGAACCTATCTCTAAATAGAGTCATATTTTGAGGTGCTGGAAGTTAAGACTCCAACACGTGAATTCGGACAGGGGCAACAATTCAGCTTATAACATATATTTCCTTAAAATTTACTTGGGTTTTTTTTTTTTTTTTTTACTTCCTTAAGAGTTTACTTATGTTTTTATAATGGGCAATATAAATAAAAGGGATAAAAATTTTAAAAGGCACAAAATATCTAGTTTTTCTCTATCATAGTCAATTATTACTCATCTCCAGGAGCTGTCACTGTGCTCAATTGCTTATTTTTCCAGAGAAGTAGTCTATATATTTCTATGTATATGTGTATGTGTATGCATGTGTGTATTTGTATACATGTACGTGTGTGGGTACGTGTGTATAACTAAGTGAAAACAAGCAGAAGGCAGAGCAGTGTGCATGGCATGTTTCCATTGTACTTAAAAATGTAAAAACACACGTATATGTGAATATATGTATATATGTCTATATTAATTTGCCATGGTCTTGTTATTCTAAAATATTTAAATCTTTGATACATTTGGAGTTCATTTCCAGGTTGTGATCTCATTGTTCCAGTACTGTGTTTTGAGTAATCTATCTCTCCTCCATTATTTGAGATCTTATCTTTACCAGTTACTAAATTCCCATACTCATTTGGATCTTCTTCTAATGTTTCTCTTCTGCCCATTGGCTGAGAGAGGACTGTCTTCGATCGTCCCCGGTAGCTCACCCACATTGCCCCATGACACTCTAGTTAGGACCTATGGCTTCTCTTCCTCCTAGGGAGAACGTTCAGTGTGGTTTCAACCTCCCACAAGGTCTCCAGGAGCTTCTAGTACCAAAGCACAGCTCTCTGGGCAGATGGCTTCTACGTTAACCCTACAGTGATGGAGAGCAGCAGGGTGGCAGAGTCCCACTGGAAGGGCACGTTCCATGAGAAAGTCGACCTGTGCCCAGTCCCAATGTGTCCCCATGAGGTAGGGAGAGACTGAACCCCTGTGCCTTCTTCCTGTGGGTTCTCCTTCACACTTGGTAATGCTCGTAGCCATTGCCCCAGCCCTTCTCTCTCTTTTTTTTTTTTTTTTAAAGATTTTATTTATTTATTCGACAGAGATAGAGACAGCCAGTGAGAGAGGGAACACAAGCAGGGGGAGCAGGAGAGGAAGAAGCAGGCTCATAGTGGAGAAGCCTGACGTGGGGCTCGATCCCGGAATGCGGGGATCACGCCCTGAGCCAAAGGCAGACGCTTAACTGCTGTGCCACCCAGGCGCCCCATCCCCAGCCCTTCTCTTGACCCCATTAATAGACAGAATTAGGAATTTTGTTACTGTAGGTACATAATATATTTTAATATATGCTACAGTTTGTCTGGCTTTATTATTCTTTTTTGATTTTCCTTTCTATTTTTGCTTATTTTTTTCTATAGTTCCAAGAACATGTTTCAAGTTGAAAGCATGTTGTTATTTTTGATATCGTTTTTGCGTTATAGACTACTTTAGATGTTTATTCTTTCTGGAGATGAGGTAGCTTAAGGACTTGTGACTGACTCTTGTTAGGAGAAAAATAAAGATGAGAGGCTATGATGGGAGCTGCCCTGCTCAATAGTGAGGTAAAGAGGCCTTCATTCGGAGCCACGTGCTCTTCTGCAAATAACAGTACAAAGATATGCGTGTCTGGGGACCCGATGTGGACCTGTGACAGGGAGATAGCATGGACTTATCTAAAAGGGGTCTCAGTGTACAGCACTGCTGAGAGGGGAAACGTGACCAGAAGAGGAGGTGGGTGGTCGCTAGAGCCCATCTCCCAAGGCAGTGGCCGTAAGTTGCCAGGCAGAGGTGAGGCACTGTTCTCATTGAGGTGCTGTGTCTGCAGTGAAGGTTTTCTGTTTTCTCACTCCAAGTCCATTCTCATGTCCCCAACCTCAGCTCTTACATCCCCAACTGGGATGTTGGGGCAAAATGGTGCAGCTTTACAGTGTTTGTAGACTTGTATTTAGGGCTTGGTGCCCTCTCAGGCCACTCTTACCTGGGATATTCTTGCAAGTTCATAGAATCTCCTCTGATGGAAGCATTTGTCCGATGTTCTGTGTTTGCAGCAAGAGGCAGATACTATCCTTTTCCATTTTTCATGGGGATGCTGAGATACCAATAAAAGGATAAGGAAAGTGGGCAAGGATCTTTTCATCCACCAGTATGGTCATAATCTAAGCCTTAGCAGCCTTTATGTTGAAAACTTCCAAATGTTGATAATTGTGGTCTTCAAATATTTATCTTTTAAAACTTGACGGCTTGATTTAGCAGTTAGTAAGAACTATGTTTAACTGTATGGATTTGTTGATTTAGCATTGCATTTTGCAATACAAATGACAAAATTGGCCACAGAAGATACAGAAGGTATAAAGAGACTGCTTGTTATAGAAAAATTATTTTTACAAGACAGCAGTAAAGCTGATGATTGCAATGTTTTAAAAATTATTCTGGACATGTAAAAAACCATGAACATTTCAAAAACTTATATGATTACAAAGCACTGATATCAATACCTAACTAAAAGGAAACATAAAATAAAACTACAGTCCAGTTTAATTATAAATATTGATGTAAAAACCCTAAATATTTGCAAGCATGTGTATCAACATATTGGAGAGACATTATAACATGAATACATCTGTTCTAGAACTGATAAGACAGGGCAACATCAGAAATCTATTATTAAATTTCCTTTTAATAGATCAAAATAAGAAAACCAGAGATATATGAGTTAAAATTTACTAAAATAGGAAAAAAATACTTCTTAACATGACCATTCATACTTCAACTATTTAAAATTGTATATCTATCATCTAAACTTATATTTGTTTTGTAGTTTACAGAATGGATTAAACAAAAAAAAATACTTTTAACTGCCATATGCTTAGAAGTTGACAAAAGGGAACCAATCATGTATCAAAATTAGAAAATATTTTGAACTAAATGAAAGCAAAAGTATTGTGTATCGAAGCTTATTGGTGCAGCTAAAGCAGTACCTATAGGGAAATTTATAGTCTTCAAATATTTCTTTTAGAAAAAGCCTTCTTTTCTTTAAAAAAAAAAGATTTATTTATTTATTTTAGAGCTAAAGAAAGAGAGAGAGAGAGAGAACATGCATGAGCTGGGGGAGGGGCAGATGAGAGGAGAGAGAATCCATAAGCAGATTCCCTGGCTGAGCACAGAGCTCGATGCGGGCTCAATCCCAAGACCCTCAGATCATGACCTGAGCAAAAATCAAGAGCCGGCCGCTTAATAGACTGAGCCACCCAGGTGCCCCTAGAAAAAGCCTTCTTAAGAACAGAAGAAATGCAAAAGAAATTATGATGATAAAGTTATAATTGAGAATCAAAAAAGACAAAAGAATATTTCAAAGAAAAATACATTTCACAAGCTTTTGACAAGATAGATCATAATACAAAAAGAGAAGTCAGAAATAATTGTTGTTTTTTTTTTAAGGAGTGATAAAAGGGCCATAGTTTAGATGCAGTACATACTGAAAGAATAATATAGAATGTCATATAGCTTTATTGGCAGAAATTTGAAAACTTAGGGTAATTGAATTTCTACCAAAATTGAATCAGGAGGAAACAGAAAGCCGAGTTCTCTTATATCATTAGAGAAACTAAATTATTAATTAAAATCTTTACTTTCACGTACATACTTATACGGACAAACAAGACTAAGGCAACACATGGCAAAAGCAGTGTTACAGATTAATTATTCCCAAATTTCAAGGAATAGATAGTTACGATTTAAAAAACTTCAATTCTAGGAAAAGTGACATTATATTGATAGCTGTAAGTCAGACATGGTGGGGGTGTTTATACCAGGGAAGGCGGCAAATGTTACAAATCAGGGCTTTGAAGTCAGTGGGTTACTAATTATTTACCAACATTTCACCAGGTGGGAGGACTTTTCTTACTATGTATTTTATTATAATGAAAACACTATGATATTCATATGCAAGTTAACAAGTAGATCAATGGCATAGAATACAGAGAGCAGCGGGAAATAAAAATGTATGTGAGAAATTACAGCTGAGTATATAAACGTATGTGAGATTTTAAAACATGAAAAACTTGGTATTGCAATTCAGTTGCCAAAAAAAAAAAAATGGCTTATTAAATAGGTGTTGTTAACATAATGGCCATTCTTCAGCGAAATTGGAGACAGACTAAACAAAAATAAATCCAACTTAGGTTAAAAGTTTACAAATACAGAATAAAGTGATAAAAATATTAGAGAAATTTTAAGAGTATTTGTATGTGATTTGGTCGGATGAGGAAAAGAATCCAAAGAGACAAGTTTTGACTCCCTCACGTTTTTAAATTTATATGGCAAAAGTCAGCCAAGCAAAGTTAAGAAAACGGATAACTTAGAAAAAATATTTGTAACACAAAGGCTTGTTATCCTTAGCATAAACACCTCTCAGAAACTTATAAATAAAAGACAAACCCAATCCTATAGTAAAAAGTGGGTAAGTTATATATAAATAGGCAAGTAAGAAAAGAAAAAATACAAATATCCGGTAAGGTCATGAAAATGTACAGATTTCAAATGCAGTCAAAGAAATACAATTACGGTAATTCTTACATATCATTTTCAAACTTTCAGCCAAAATTGAGGGGGCTTTACATGTCAAGGCTAGTGGGCTGTGGGGAAACTAGTTTCGACAAATATTATGGCAGGCAAATGTCTCCAGCTTTTTTTGAAAAGTAATTCGACAATAGTTACTAAAGGTGAATATACCCAGGCCTTTTTATGGAGAGACAGTTTTCCAAGGGTCTCTTGTACTTCTGTACTTTTTGAAAGCAGGGGCACTGATTGATTGCCTTTGTTCCAAACTCTCTTCCCCCTCCCCCAGCTTTATGGAGAAATAACTGGCATACATCACTGCATAAGTTTAAAGCACAGAGCGCATATATTGTGAAATGATTACCACAGTACGTTTAACTAGCACCCCTTTTCTCATCTAGATACATGAGAAGAAGAGAAAGAAAAAGAAGGGAAAATATTTTCTCCTTGTGATATGAGCTCTTAGGATTTGCCATCTTAACAACTTCTGTATATCATACTGCAGGGTTAGCTATGGTCATGATGCGGTACCTTACATCCTTAGTACTTATTTATCTTATAACTGGAAGTTTGTACCTTTTGACCCCCATCCTCCAGTTCCCCCTCCCCCACCCCTGCCTCTAGTGACAAGTCTGTTCTCTTTTCCTATGAGGCTTTTCTTTTCTTTTCTTTCTTTTCTTTTCCTTTCCTTTCCTTTCCTTTTCTTTTCTTTTCTTTTCTTTTCTTTTCTTTTCTTTTCTTTTCTTTTCTTTTCTTTTCTTTCTTCTTCTTTTTAAATTGAGATTCCACATATAAGTGAGATCATACAGAATTTGTTTTCCTCTGTCTGACTTATTGGACTTAACATAATGGCTTCAAGGTCCATACATTATGTCACAAATGGCAAGATTTCATACCTTTTTTATGGCTGAACAATATTCCAGTGTGTGTGTGTGTGTGTGTGTGTGTGTGTGTGTGTATCTATATCTATCTATATCTATATATCTCACAACTTCTTTATCCATTCATCCAGCAATGGGCACTTAGGTTGTTTCCATGTCCCGGCTGTTGTAAATAACACTGCAGTGAACAGGGGGGTACAGATATCTCTTCACATCAGTGTTTTGTTTCCTTTGGATATATTCCCAGAAGAGCGATTTTTTTCATGAGCCTTCTGTATAACTTCTTTGGAGAAATGTCTATTCAGGCCCTTTGCCCATTTTTAAATTGAGTTATTTTTTTTTTTATTTTTTGCTATTGATTTAAATAATTTCTTCATATATTTTGGGTGTTAACTCCTTATCAGATAGATGGTTTGCAAATATTTTTTCCCATTCCGTAGGCTTTTTTTTTTTTTTTTTTAGCTGTGCTGAAGCTTTTTAGTTCGGTGTAATCCCACTTGCTTATTTTTGATTTTGTTGCTTGTGCTTTAAATATTATATTCAAACTATCTTTTCAAGGATGACTTGCATGGTAAAGAACCTGGGAAGATAAAGGTCGTGTCTTCCTCTGGAGCAAAGAACAGATGTGTTTACTGCCTGTTATAAGATATTCGAGTTCCTTAAGTTTAGGTACCTCTATTGTAACATCGTGGGTACTTGACCCTCTTTCCATCACTCTATGGGAATTGGAACTTAAGACACTAGTGTGAATATTGGTCATAAGGCTACTACTATTACTACAAGTAATAACGTGTCCTTTGTCTCTTACCTATAAGTCTTATGTCCTTTGTCAGGATTCATGAAAATGTGGCAGACTACTTTGTTAACTGCGAAGTAGGGTAAAAATCTCAGAGTCTTCACAGTTCTTGACATCTCTGCAGCTTAGCAATTACATTTTTAAGAATCTATGTTATAAAAATAAAAGTAGGGGCACCTGGGTGCCTCAATTGGTTAAGCGTCTGCCTTCAGCTCAGGTCATGATCGCAGTGTCCTGGGATCGAGCCCTGCTTTGGGCTCTCTGCTCAGCAGGGAGTCTGCTTCTTCCCTCCCCCCACTCATGCTTGCTCTCTCTCTCTCTCTAAAACAAATAAATAAAATCTTAAAAAAAAAATAAAAATAGGGGGCGCCTGGGTAGCGCAGTCGTTAAAGCGTCTGCCTTCGGCTCAGGGCGTGATCCCGGCGTTCCGGGATCGAGTCCCACATCGGGCTCCTCCGCTGGGAGCCTGCTTCTTCCTCTCTCACTCACCTGCTGTGTTCCCTCTCTCGCTGGCTGTCTCTCTGTGACATAAATAAATAAAATCTTTAAAAAAAATAAATAAAAAAAATAAAAATAAAAATAAAAATAAAGGTAATAACACATAATTATAAGAAAGAAACCTGGCAAAGATTTGAAACTATCTAGATACTCAGCCATATTGAAATCCATGCTTTAGTTATTATATTAAATATTCTGAAGCATTAAAAATGAAGTAGAATCTATATCTTTTCAAATGTAGAGTAATTTTCCTGCATAAAGAAGCAAGTTGCAAAGCAATGAGCACGATCTTGTTTGTCATAACCCAAAATGAGTCCTGGTTAAGTGCATGCGTGTGCATTTGAACATGGGAAGACATAACCACTTGTTATCCTTGTTAACTGAGGGGCCAGGACTCAAGGGTACTTGGAGCTGACTCTTCTCTCATTTAGTTCTGAGAACCACCTTCTTTTTCTCCTCAGCATCTGAGTAAAGACCAGAGTTGCACACTAATGTCTAATGTTTTCATAGCTTATATTCTTCTGGGATTGTAATGTTATTTTTACAGTCCTTAGGCAGAAACTACTAGTGTTTGTTTGTTTTTTACCCCAATATTCTTTCTCACCTTCTTTGCTAACATAATTCCAATAACGAAGTAAAAATGTGCCAGCAAATCATACATTTTCTTTCTTTCTTCCTTTTTTTTTTTTTTTTTTTTTTTTTTGCTTTTCCTTACAACTAGATACAGCCTTTTAACTAACTTCCAGTTAGGTGAGAGTCTAGTAAAAGGGTGTGTCAGAGTGCTAGCAGTGCCATAATCCTCTGTCCTTCCTTCCGCTGTCCTGAACAACTAGAAGCCTGGGGGGACCACTGTGGAAGTTACTATGGAACAACCAATTTTAGCCTAACTTTAGACTTCCTTACATGAGAAAGAAATAAAATTAGGTCTTATACAAACCAATAGTATATTCTTAAAAAAAATTTTTTTTGATATGTGTAATTAAATCTTACCCTAATCCCAAGCCCTGGCAGTCACAGCATGTAGTGGTTCTTCCTAGTGGAACATAAAGCCAGAATATTGTTTGTTCCCTGGGTCACTGACATTTACTTTTGAGTTTAATCTCCTTTGCAGTTGTTGTCCCTGTCACAATTTGCCTTTTCTGGGGCAGACCCTAATGGAGACATCTATCCCAGTGGCTTTGAATCCAGAAAGAAATTCTTCTAGCACAAAGCTTTATAAAGTTTTATATGATAGTGATTTTTCATCCCTTCCTTGTCTCTGTGAAAGCATTTAACTTGATGTCAAACTTCTTCTTCTTATATTCTGCCAATTATTTCCCAAGAATGTCTTAATTTTCTGGTGGCAAGTAGGTTGTCTTAGGGAGACCAGACTGGGTGGCCCTAGTCAAGGCCATGTCCCCAAGGTCGTATTGTGTCGAGCCAAGTCAAACCTTTGTATCAGCCCCAGTCGGGCTGGCATCTCTGAAAGACATTTGGTGTCCACTGAAGAGTCCAGTTCCTGGTCAGTACTCATTGGGAAGTTTAAAACATTTTCTCAATTTCGTTAACTGGCATAACATTGCACAAATCTGGTTTTCTGCCTGGAACATCCAGTACCAACCCAGGCATTCCCCCCAGATTGAAATTCCGATCTCAGTGTGGTCTCCACGAGATCCCTTTTACTTTCTGGTGGTAGTCCAAAAACCACTATTGTTCATGCTGGGTCCAGATTTTCCCTCTCTTCCTCTCTACAGAATCTAGGGAGACTTACTAAAAATGCACACGTGGCTCAGATCAAAGGTGATGATTTCAATCTAAAATCCAGCTGGGTGAAACACCTTGGCTTCAAAACTCCAATTTTACTCCCATTACCACCATTAAATATGACACTTGAAAACATTGACCTGGGTGACTCAACCCCACTGTGGAAAGAAGAATGTCTTGGAAAGCAAGAGTAATTCCAAAATGATGCATAAAGGGAACACTCAGTCCCCAATAGTACTTAAAATTCCCTTTGTTTCCCTTCCCATATACCTGACTCACACCAAAGCTGCTCCTATGCCCAGCAGGCTCTGTTCCTACATTTTTCTGCAACAGTCACCTTTGGGCACCTCACAGTTTCCTCCGACCCTCTTACCTTCCTCCAATTCTCTCACAAGAGCCAGCGTACCTGGTCTAATAAGAAAGCCTCCTGCATACAACAGAGTGGGTAGAAAAGAGACCCAAATGGAACAAGGCAGAGAATTCCATTTTGAGGGAGAGAGGGAGGTGGGGAGAAAGAAGTCTGGGAACACTTACAGGTTAATAATTTTTATCCTGATGTGGAACCAATTTGATATTCATCTTTTTCGCTTTAGGTAAAGAATATATTTATTTGATCAATCTTGAGTTCTGTGGATTTGCAGGTAGTAGCAGATTCCTTGATTAGCTAACTGTCTATGACCACCGTTTACCTAAACTGCAGAAACTCTGCTCTCTGTACACCAGAGAAAAGAAACCATTTCTCCCACAAAGAAGCTAGTGTCAAGGCTACGGATATACAGCTATAAATATTTACTACCCACATTCCTCCTTTAATACCTGTTTGATGAATAGATTCTGAAGCCCCAGTTCCTGCTGATACAATGTAGGTTTATGTTACATACATTTTTGGAAGGAAAATAACTGGACAATTTCTGACTTCAGAAATAAACTCCAATGATCATAATCAGATGATCAAACGCTGGTAGCCACCGGGTCCCTTCTCAGTTCTGCAGTCTCACACTCAAGAAAAGATTGTAAAGTGCTAAAATTTTCATTAGAGTCAACACCTATCAACCAAACCCCCAGCCGGAGGGCCAGGGAGAAAGAACTGTACAAGTGACCAGACGCACAGTGAAGGGAATCACGGGTCACTCACAGAACTTTTATCTGTTTATAAATAAACGCTAGAAATGGACACTTAGTAGTTTTCCACTTACTGAAAGATAAGTCAACAGACTGGAGAAAGAGCAACGGTAAAACCAACCAAAGGGTTATGCTGGAGGGATGCTGTAAGCTGAAATGCAAAGATTATAGCAGAGAAAGGGTATTCTTTAGAAAAAAATTTAGTTGTACGATTTAAAAGGTGCATTTTCCCCCTATTCACTAAATTCAGGAAAACATAAATTGCATGAAATAAGAAATACAGGACAAGATGGTGAAACCATAGGTGACAAGAAGCAAAGAGGCTCCTATAAACTGAAAACGAGAGGAGTGAGGGGAACAAGTATTTGTGTGTAAAGGAGTAAGCTCAGAGTTTTCACATGCACCTTGTTATGCATGGAATTGTGTCCTCTCAAATTCGTATGCTGAAGCCTTACCGCAGATGTGACTGCACGTGGAGAAAGGTCTTTAAGGAGGTAATGAAGGTGCGTGAGGTCATATGGCAGAACCCAGATCCAATAAGACTGGTGTCCCCGCAAGAAGAGGGGGAGACACCAAGAGTGTGTGTGCACAGACGAAAGGCCATGTGAGGACATAGTGAGAGGCAGCTGTCTGCAAGCCAGAAAGAAAATTTTAAAATATTTAAAGAATACATGTAAACTGTAGAGTTTACTGATTAAATAAGGCTCCCTATTAGCCAAAAGATTTAATGGCAAGAAACCCACATTTTCATTTAGTATCATAATATTGTACAATTTCAAGATTAAAGAAAGAATCCTTTAAACTTTGTTTTAGTTTGGTTCCCAAACTTTGCCTTAAGATGCCTTGGGGCACCACCATAAGCTCACAGGGGCACAGTGGGATATTTTAAAATTTTTTAAAAGATGTATTTATTAATTTATTTGAGAGAGAGAGAAAGAGAGAATGCATATGAACCCACAAGGGGCGAGAGGGGCAGAGAGAGAGGGGGAGAGGGAATCCTCAAGCAGCCCCCACATAGGGGCTCAATCTCACGACCCTGAGATAATGACCTGAACCGAAATCAAGATTCAGATGATTAACTGACTGAGCCATCCAGGAACCTTAGGATATTTTAAATTTTTAAGGGAAACTGGGATACTGGACATCTTTCAAATGTTGTTTAAATTCTTTGTTGAAGGTAGTTCCTGATTTCCATTTTTGATGGTGCAACATTCCTTTTTATGATGTCATATCTGTGTGAACCTGGATTTTTGGTGGGTGCTTTGGTAAAAAGCACATACCATGTGAAAATCAATATGGAACAAGAAATGAGGCTGGAGGGACCTAATTCGATTGCAAGGTTTGAGAAGATGTGTTGTGATTGACAGGCACATACATTCTGTTATTAAGTAGTTGTGGTTATTAAATCATTTAAGGATGGTTATTAAGAAATATTAAATTATTTAAGGGTGCCACAAACCAAGAAAGTTTGGGAACCTCTAACCAAGCAGAAAGGCATTTGAGCAAGAAAGAAAGTAGAACACCAAATTGTTTGTTGTAAAAATAATACCAATTAGCTTGTCTCAGACTTCTCCCACAAAAGTAAACTCCAGATGGCTAAAGAAGTCTGTATTAACATAAGCCAAATTAATCTCATTCATCTTCAAATATTTTGGTGAGGATATGTTCATTGTATATATTTTCTTAGTTCTTGAATGTCTGTTGTTATTTTTAGTTGAAAAGAATCACTAAAAGGTATTAGCAGAAGATGTATTTAAAGTAAACATGAAATAAGTCAAAAGTACTAAACAATAGGGGAGATCATCATATAAATGTACCGAAAACCAATATTGAAAGCATAGTTTTTTGTACATATGGCTTCAAACCCATTTGAAGGACAAGTTCTTTTATTTTATTTATTTTTTAAAAGATTTATTTATTTATTTGAGAGAACACAGAGAGAGAGCACGAGTGAACAGGGGTGGGGAGTGGCAGAGGTAGAGAAAGAAAATCCCAAGCACACTCCATGCTGAGCGTGGAGCCGATGTGGGGCTCGATCCCAGGACCCTGAGATCACGACTTGAGCCAAAGCCAAGAGTCAGATGCTTGTCCCAGCTACTTTAACGTGCTGGACTTATCTAGGCATACTTATAAAATGTTTTGATGATTTTATACATAACAAATTATAACTGGTTAGGCATATACACTTGACCTTTATTCTTCTCAAACTCCCTAATTTGTTTTCTTGAGATTTCTGGGTTCTTATTGCTTATGTTTCATTCAAAAAGTATCATGAACTAAAACAAATCTGGAATGTGCATATTTGTTTTAAGTTCAATACCAAATGTCAAAAACTATCACAAATGTAAAAAACTAGAAAAGTTAACATGCTAAGATAATAATAATAAATATTCTTCCTCAAAGAAGGAGGCAGAAATGAAATAATTCTAGCAGGTATGAAGTTTTTATTCAAGTTTGGAAAGAATGCAGTCTTGCTCACAGTAGAGGAATGTCAGCTTCCCCTCGGCGCCTTTCCCCACCACCCCTTAATTTAAGAGCAGTTCAATTACTTTGATGGACAAATCGGGTTCACAAACAAAAAAATCTCTAGAACCATGAAGAGCTATCTGTGTTCTGCTGTCATATTTTCTTACTGTGCCACGTGATGCTACTGTCGGAAACGTGGCCGCACGCTTCCCAGCACCATGTCCGGTTGACTGTCTTGCTTTCTTTTCTGAGCCCGAGGAAGAGGTAAAAACAGCTGGAAAGAGAATGCCTCACACACTGCCATCCCTGTGGACAGAGAACCCTGGGTGTCCAGGTCTTTGACTTTGGGCATGAGTGAAGATTCAGACAGATTTCCATGACAAAGAAAGGTTTGGGGGAATAGACATATCAAACTCCTTTCTCATATACGATGGCTCAGTGAAACTGTTTCTTGAAAAATGTCTTGCTAGTGTTTGGGGATATTTTAAGGACAAAAAAACACCTTTATAGGTTTATATGTATTTGCCACATCAACACATGTCCCATTAAATGAGCCCCACCTTTCACAGAGTGCTCTCAATATATTTGCAGATATTTCTAAGGGGTTTTATTTTATTTTTTGCTGGAGAAACAGTATAAATCTTGTATTATAACAAAGGAATTGATATATATAAATATAGATACCAATATCTATATCTATACATATCTTTTACAAAGAACTGTGTACTGACTGAATACATTTAAGAGAAAATGTATTTTGAACCAGTTCTGCCATGACCAGATATAAAAGATCTTTATATTATGCCGTTGGCTTTTAAATTAAGCTTTTTATGCATAATAAATTCGTAACAACCTTAAAAAATGCTTAGGCAATTACCCCAGCATGATCCCCAAGATGCCCATGCTTTGTCACTGAAAACCAGTTCCTTCATATCGGAGCTCCTGATAGTTACCGACTCTGTCATACACAGGCTAGAAATAACCTCTTATCTGTGACCATGTAGACGCAATTCTTAGGTGAGGGCTCTAGTCCTCATGACCACTTCGTGGTGAGTTTATTCTCAGTGTTTTTGGTTGTAACCCTTGAAACATTTTTTGCCTAACTCAAAACAAGAGAGAATTTATCAGAAGGAAACTGGCCAGAGGCTTGGGAATGGGCCCAGAAGCGGTGAGCAGGGAGGAGAGTGATGCTCTGAGCACAAACCATCTGTCTATAGGGCCATCACCATGGCTGACTTCACTGCTGTAATCGGTGGCCTCTGTGTTCCCTTGCCTTCAGGACACTCAATCAAGGTTCAAACTCCAGGACGAAGCACCAATTTGGTTAACTTAGCCTGCAAGCCAGAATTTATCGGAACAGGAAGGAGGAGGCGGGCCCTGACCAACAACAGTATCCACAATGGTGGGGAGGTACACAGAGTGCCAATATGTAGGCTCTGATGCAGGGTAACCAAGCACGACAGTGCTGACTGGAGCGGGCCATTATGGGTCCTCAATGGTCCTGCTCATGGATGGCAGTTCACACCATGTCAATCCATCAGAGGGGTTCTGACGGTGCTGACCTTCAAAGGGAAGGAGATGGATTCACTGTTGCTTTAGTAGGATTTCATGCCAGTTTATCCACAAGGAGGAACAACCAATTAGGAGATGAAAAATAAAAATGTGCTTGTTACATTTTTCCCCCCAATATTTGGTATTTGTTCTACCAGAAAATAATGAATCCAACGTAAGCTAGGCTGGCTACTTTCCAGTGGCAATTTCTCTCCAAACTATTTTGATTTTCCCTCTAACCAAAATCCAACTAAAATTTTATTAAAAGCTAAGATACATAAAGATTTACTCATAAATTTTAAAGGACTATTTGGAAGTCATTTTATTTCTGACTGAATGGTTAACATTATGCAGACCAGTGCTTTTTCAAACTTTAATGTACCCAAGAATTCTTGAAGGAATTCATTAAAATGTAAATTCTAGTTCAGTACATGTGGGTGATTCAGTAGATGCTGTTATTCCAGGGACCTTGAGTAGCAAGGATGTACACAAATGGTTTCGGGAAGATGACCAAACTCAAGGTGACTAAAAATGACGAGCTAGAGAATGAAGAGCCTTCTGGACCATCGTGAGAGCTCTTAACTCCATCTTGGAGATCTAGCAATCTGACTATTGTGATCAGACTTTTATTTTAGAAGGATCAGTCTGGAAGTTGTTTGCAGTGTGTGCAGGAAGGGAATTGGATGAGATCCAGAGGACTAAGTAGTAGACAAGTAATCGAGTCATCTGGGCAGAGATAGTTCAAAGGCTACTGGTCCAATCTATAAGGAACACTCAATGTGACAGAAATATACTAAATTATTGTGCCAGGTAAACCAGGCTTCCACCTGTGACCTTTTATAACTGATGAAATATAAAGTGATCCTTCTTCAATCAAACTCGATTCTATCTTGTGCATAAATAGCAGAGTGAGCTCTGCTTCTCTTAACTTCTGTCGCAATCGCTGAGTATTGTTGGAGCATGGAGGGTCGCAGTGTGAGGAACAACAGCAGACTTATATTTGACCACAAGACCAGCTACCCAGAAGCCTCTTCAAGTCTGATGATTTTGTTGCTGCCAACAGTTTCCTTCGAAGCGGAAATAATGCGTGGGCTAGTACTGTAACACGGACGTGCCCGGCATATTTTATCATCTCGATCTGTCTTTACCGGTACCTCCCAGACATGGCCTGGTTTATCAAATTGATATGCCTAAACCCAAAAGATATTTAGTATGTCCAAATGAGGTATCCTGACCCTTAGCAAATTTGAGTGACTAAGGTTGCCCCGTGATGAATGAAGAAGAAGATTTTGAAGTAAAAACGTAATTCCAAATAAGTAAAAATGCAGTGTCACTCAGTAAATATGCTAAATACAATAAATCCTTTTTGAACACAAAGAAAGAGAGAATTTGAATTCATATAAATCAGGTGTTCTCTGCTAACACAAATTCAAGGTTAAACCAATGTTTAGAGAGTGTTTGCTTGAATGGCCTTGCGTTAGCACTCATGGGGACGTTCATTGCTGAGATTATGGATACATTTATAAGAAGAAAGGAAATGACGAAGTAAATCAGATAATGAAAACAGCTGGCTTAGTCTCCCTTACAGTTCCCCCAGTGTGTAGAACACCACCCAGCACGTGCACGAGTAGGAAGGCCAAGGTCATGCTTCTACTTGAATAGAGACAACTTTAGAAATAACTTTGGATGCTTTTCTCTTCTTGGTGATCTGATTCTTCTTCTTGTGTACTTGCCACTATTTTTAGCCCTAAAGAGGAGTGTGTGTTTATGGAATGATCCTGCAGTAGGAAGAGATACTTGTGTAAGGAAAGTTACACCATTCAGGAAGAGAATGCAGAAAACTTTCATGGGAGAAATGGAAGGGTGGAGGGAAGTCACGAAGCTGATACTAAGGGGGCTGTACTTAGTGGCACATTTGGGAATGGGGGGAGAGATCACTACACTGCGTGCAGTAGGGCAACCCCAGTAGGTGAAGAGTGGAGATAGTTTGTTCGGGCAAGTGGTCTTCCATGCCCATTCATTATAAGCTCCCTTGTAGCCTAGGAGAGGTTGAGAAATTTTCAGTGGAGTAGCAGAAGAAGTTGAGTTCGGAACTTGCAGAGCTATCAGAGGGCTTCTGTAGAAAAAAAGCAGTGTGACCTCAGAGCAGAGACAAAGGTGCGGTGCTTAGACAAGAACCAAACAGCTGATGTGGCCAAAACCATGGTAGTCTGAGTCAGGAGGGGCCACGAGGCTCTGAGCTTACTGAAAGAGCAGAGCAGTAGATGTATTGCTGCTGATTTCAGGAGTGGATACCAGCAGGGTGCCAATGACCAGGAAGAAAAAGAATACTGTGTTAAAAGGGTAAGCAGGGCCCCGGAGCATAGGACGACATTCTGCGCATGGATCCAAGGGCCATGCTCCCTTCTGCCGTGCTTAGTTACAACCATTCCCACTCAATCAGATGCCATCCTGAATTGGAACCTAATTTAAGGCTTAATTACTTTAAGGAAATGGTTGCATCTTAAACGTAACTACGCTGTACATTATTTTAAATAAGGACTTGGTAATTTCTTTGAGTTTTACTTGATTACAAGCTGAACAAATGTGACATTTTAGGTTCCAATCCAAGAAGCTTTGTTTTATAAACTTTGAATTAAAAAGAAAAGTTCAATTTAAATTCACACTGTTCATTAGAGAAAGCTAAGAAGTGATCTTCCCCTAGCATGATGGTGGTTATATTATAATGATTATGCCTACTTTACATGGTGAAGACAAGTTATACTGGTGAAATAAGATACAATGCTTCGAGATAAAAAATTTTCATGTTTCTCAAACTTGTTAACAACTAGTTTCTAGACAATTCTGCTGCCTTTGTTTTCTTTCTCAGCATGTTGGCTTGGATAATTTTTACATTAGGAAGGATGTTAAATGTTTTAAAATATTTTCAGGAGAGATTTGTTGCTTGCAACACAACTGTAACTTTCTCTGTCTGTAGGACTTTGATTTTTACATGGGTATGGATGGTCCTAATGCTACATGAGAAGTGTGGATAAATGACTCTCGCTGGGGGTTTTGTAAGGCTGCCTCTTAGCACACTGGAAAAACTCATTTGCTAAATGGACCCTCACTGTCCTAGGAGATGTTTACTCTGCTCTTTCATGTAAGTTCAGCCTGCTTGCTTCCAGGGTTCACTTGATTTTGGTCATCTCTCCTAATCTTTCTTGTCATAGCATAAAAACTTTCATTAGAATTCTGTGAAAAGACAAGTCAAACTATTTTCAGGTTATTTATATTTTAGTATGTTATTTTCAAAGCTGATCTTCTGAGAGTCCTTCTTCTTATCTGTAAAAATAGGAGTTACTCCATGGAAAAATAATTTTAAAAACGAGAGAAGCAATTCTGGTCACTTTCATCTCTTTATTGTTCATGGTTAATATTTTTCCTAAAAAGAATCTGAAATGTAAAAAAAAAAACACTCAAAGAAATTGGGGTGTTCTCTGTATTTACATAGCTAGTATATTTGTAGAGAAAGTGTACTAGACACGGCCTCTGTTCAAACTCTTTTCCTGAGAAAAATAATAAAGACATCTAATATAAATCAAAGGATACAGGATTTAAAAGGCTGTTGCCGAGATTTTGTTTTCTTTCAACAATGAGATGTCTTTGCCAATTGCAATAGAAAATATCTTGCAAACAGGAGAAAGATCAGTCCGTGCTGCATGTTAGAAACGTGGTGTCATTGATGCCCACTGCGTTTCTAGGCACCAACAGCAGAAGGCACTAAAACACTGCAGTTCATCGTCTGCCTGCCAGACGTGGAGGCGTCGTGTTCACAGCCCGCTCGCGAGCCTGTTGCTCCACGGAGGGACTGACGTTCAGGGCTACACTGTCCCGACAGTTGATTCTGGGGAATGAAACACGGGGTAGTTTCTGTTTTCTTTCCGTGCATGGGAGGGACACTCCCAAGCGAGCTCAAGAATGTAGTCCACTCCCCCTTGGTCTCTTTGATTCTGGCTGGCAAAAATTCGTGTTTGGGTGCCTGAGTGGGAAGGAAAGAAGTACTGGCTGGATCTGTTTAAATTAACCACTGGTCATAAACATTAGGAAAGTGACAGGAAGGGAAGATCTTCAGGGGGAAGCTCAGGGATCATTTAGGGGGGCAATGGGTGAGGCAACTCATTTGTTACACCCCTCTAAATATCAGAACTTTTTCTTATTTTTTCTGATGCTATTTTTTTTCCCCTTTCAAAGTGGTAAAATGTGTATTTTGGGATCGCATATTAGGATAAATACGAAGGTTAAGAAAAGCAGATACTCTTCTTTCATGCTGCTTCTTGAGTTCGACTAGAAAGAGTGAGGGATCATTGCCGTGGTATGGATGAAAAATGTGTGATGGAGAGCAATCCTAACGTTAGCCATAATTCTGGAATTGCTTTAAAAATTTTTTACAGATGTATTGATTAGCAAGGCAACAGACACTTAGCAGAGTATTTCTGTTTTAAATGATGCAAAAATTTCTGTATATAGACCTGAGCAGTATCAAAAATGTTTTTGCTTCTGACATTAAGTAATGCTCTGTCATTGCAGGTATATTAAAAAAAAAACCCTCAGTGATCACTAATCACTGATGTTGATGGGATGCCCAGGCCCTGTGTTGAACTAGGTTCTCTGTTCTCTGGGCTTATCTAGAATCCTGCAATCATATGATTTTATGACAATGAAAATCATTTGATAGCAGTACTAGTGATGTCATCAGGGATAGTGATTCACGTAACAGTTTTAAGATGTGAACACCTAAAAGTAACTTTATTTCTTAATGACTGTATTGTATTGGGCCCAGAAAAAGTTTGTTAAAGAACAAAAGAAACTACAAAACTTCGAACATGTATTACAATTGTATTTTCTGTTTAGCAGATAAAATAAGAAAAATGTACAAACAAATCTGTTATGTCAAAATTAGATCGATGGATTTAATGAAGTGATTCTTTAAGAAATATGATAGTTGAAAATCTCAAAGAAAACTATATACAACAGATGGTATATTTTAGATGACCCTTGAAAAAGATCCTGATACCTACCACTTCCATGCTTATTACAATGGATTTATTTACACTTCTCACCAATGATCTGAAAAAATAACACTTAAATTTGGAGTCTTTCAGTATTCCTACAAATAATCACACACAAAAAAAGCAAACTATTTTTTTTAAAGATTTTATTTATTTAACAGAGAGAGAGAGAGAGAGACAGCCAGCGAGAGACGGAACACAAGCAGGGGGAGTGGGAGAGGAAGAAGCAGGCGCCCAGCAGAGGAGCCTGATATGGGGCTCGATCCCAGATCTCTGGCTGGGATCAAGCCCTGAGCCAAAGGCAGACGCTCAACGACTGAGCCACCCAGGCGCCCCATAAAGCAAACTATTTAATAAAAATAGGAAATGTTGTTTCGATGCCATACATGCTTCTGCAAATTTTCTGGAGAAGCTAATTGCTGACAGTACTGCAATTACTTTTGTTAAGATTAAAGCAACACGATTGCTAATTGATAGTGAGTACAGATATTCAAATTTATTTCTCTGTTCTTTTTTCTGAAAATGAAAACTTTCTTTAACCGCTTAACAATTTGCCAATTTTCAGGAGATAACATTCAATAAAACCATGTTTTACTATACCTCTGATAAAGACAAAGGAACATTCTCAGTATTTTTTTGTCTGTTTTTTGGGGGGAGGAGGGCAATTTCTAGTCACAAGGCTTTGAAAAGACCAAAGTTTTCAAAATGGCTTCAAGTTCATCAACTTGTATCATTCATGTGGAAACATATACAAATATGAAAGTAAATGGGCTTTAATACCCAAATTAAATGTGCACAATTACAATTTTTGTTTGAATCACTTATTCTTTTATATTGTATATTATTTTAATAGTTGTATGTATATTATGTATATATATTTATGTATAGTTTTATATATAGGTTTAAAACTGTCTTGAGTAGTTTTATATGTAGGCTTAATAGCTTTATGAATATATATATTATGGAAAATATGTTTTATTCTCATAAGCCAAGAGAGAACTTCACGGTCAATTATAAGGGTACTAAAATAAGCATTCTTTCTGTTTTATTTTTCCTTATTATTCTTCCATATAATGGCTTCATGATTTAAAATATCTTGATATTTTATACCTTTATCAGAACATAGATTAACATAGATCTATATATACTTACCTTTACAGGTTGCTTAGTAAGACAAGAAAGACATTGACAAGTATCTGAGGTTGTTTGGTTGTTAAAACCTCTAGAAGATAGTGAGCTATGAGAAAATCGTAATAGACGATAATAGTTGTGCACGTGGTGTTGTGAAGGTGCCGTGTGCTTATCAGTTGTGCCATTGCACCCCAGCATGTGCTGTTATAAAGAGGGAAACTGAAATGGTGACTTCTAAATAAAAAGCTAAGCAACCTAATCCTGGAGGATTAACTATCTAACCTGTATTTTAAAACTCTTTTCTTAATTTAAATAAGTGATTCGAAAATAGCATAGAGACTATAAGGATGGATGTTAACTGGGGCGCTTGGGTGGCTCAGGCAGTTAAGTGACTGACATATGATTTTGGCTCAGGTCATGATCTCAGGGTGGTGAGATTGAGCCCCACCTGGAGCTCCATGCTGAGTGTGGAGCATGCTTAAGATTCTCTCTCTCTGTCTCCCTCCGCCCGTCTTTTCCCCCACTCACGCATGCACGCACAGTCTATCTCAAAAAGAGTAAGATATTAACAGAAAAGATGAGAAAAGATGAATAATGTCACACCAATGAAAACTTGAAAAACAGTCCAAGATTTGTGATGGAATCCTAGGGGACTGGGCCTCCCAGATGAGCTGGAATTGTCAGACCGTTTTGCTAACTCTGCTAAGGAGTCTGAAGCAAATACACCTATTGATGAAAAGCTGGCAAAAAATAAAGCTAAACACGTTACCATACGTCAAATAATCTCTTATAAAGAAATGATCCAATTGCATTCATTTTAACCTAAGTTTAGTTAAC
This sequence comes from Ursus maritimus, assembly GCF_017311325.1. NCBI lineage: Eukaryota > Metazoa > Chordata > Mammalia > Carnivora > Ursidae > Ursus > Ursus maritimus. Next base: position 57,086,553 of record NW_024423675.1, read on the forward strand.
TATTGTTTGTGAAGACGCCCTTCTCATATGTACATGAGTGACTTAAAATCATAAAATTAATATGTATTAAATAAAATAACAAGTCAGATTTCCATAATTTACACAAGTTCAGTAATATGCTGACATTAAATCATATTTTGTAATTTTTACTCATCTATGCTAAAATGTCCTTTTACGTAGCCCTTTATCGATTTTCAGTAATTTGCCAACTTTAACACCTTGAAATTGAAATCCATTTAATCTAACATTCTCCAGTTGCATCCCTTTGCTTGCCGTGCAACGCTTAGAGCCATTAATTCTTGTGGGTTGGGTTAGTCAATACTATCTTGATAATGAATTTTGAGTTCTCATCTTATTATTAACAAAGAGAAAACTAGTATCTGTCTTAGGCTCTGAAGTAGGAAAAGTTAGAGTTTAAAAGGCTAAGATTTAATCTATTATGTGGTTTATTCCGTAAGAAGAGAGTTTTGAATTTTCCTGCTTGCTCTTGTTGCCTTACCTTTTTATCTCAACATACACCAAAAGTTGAGTCACACCGCTCCTCTTCATGAAACTTTCAAATGACTTCCTATCTCACTCAGAGTGAAACACTAAGATCCCTCAGTCACCTACAAGACTAAACAGGATCTCTGAGCATGCGCTGGCATCTACTGCTCTTTTTCTTCCTCCACTGCACTCTCGCTGTTCACCTTACCCTCTCCTATACCAAGCATACTCCCGCCTCAGATTACTTGCCTGAACTCTCCCTCTGCCTAAGACTCTTTTACCCTATATCTCTGCAGCTGTCTCCCTATGATCTTTAGGTCTTTTCTGTGACTACTCTTTCCAAGTAAGGCCTTTCCTGACCATCCTATAGATAACCCCAAGCCCCCCTCTGCCATCACCCTCATCTTCTTTATTTTTCTTTGTAGAATTATTACCTCCTGACTTAACACTCGTTCCCCAACTTTGTTTTATTACTGATCTTTCCCAAAAGAGTGTAAGCTCCATATATTTTTCCATATATTGTTTAAGGCAATGCTCTCGGTACCTAGAATTGTGCCAGGCACACAGTGGACACTGAAAACATATTTATTAAGGGTAAAAGGCTCCTACTTTATTCAAACTTGCTTTAGCTATTCTAGTTCCCTTGCTTTTCCATATAAATTTTAGAATTTTGCCTATACCTACAACAAGTTTTGCTGGGATTTTGACAGGAATTGTGTTAAACCTTTATATCAATTTGGGGAGAACTAACATCATCACTATGTTGAGTTTTCCAATCTATAAAGATGGCTTGTGTTTCCATTTTATTTGGTCTTTGATTTCCTTCATCAGCATTGTGTAATTTTGAGCATATGGTCAGGTAATTGTCTTGTTAGATTTATACCTAAACATTTCATTTTTTTGAGCAATTGCAAATGGTATTGTATTGCTAATTTTGGTGTCTAATTTCTTATATAATTATAACTGATTTTTTTAATGCTTGTGTTATTTTCTGGAAGTTGAATGAGCTCATTTAGTTCTAGAGGTTTACCTAAAATTCTTTGGGATTTCTAGAATAATGATGTCATCTGCAAACAGGAACAGTTCTATTTTTTTTTCTTTCTGAGTGATTTGCCCTGTATTTCTTTTTCTTGCTTAATTGCATTTACTAGAACATCCAGAACTATTCTTAGGAGTGAAGATTTCAGCCATTCCCCATTAAGTATAATGTTAGTAGTGAGTTTCTTCAGTGATATTTTTATCATTTTGAGGAAGTTTCCCTTCATTCCTATTTTCTTGCAAGTTTTTATCATGGATGAGTTTTGAATTTTGTCAAATTCTTTTTTTCTCCTTTTTGCATCAATTGATATAATCTGTGATTTTTCTTCTTTAGTTATCAATATGATCTTCAAATACTGAATCATCATTACATTCATGGAATAAACTCTACATGGTCATTACATGTAAATATTTTACATCAAATCTCTTTGCTAATATTTTGTTGAAGATTTCTGTGTCTATATGCATGAGGGATATTGGTCATCACTTTTGTTGTTTCTTGGTACTTTTTTATCTCACTTTGAGACGAAATGAGTTGGGAAGTGTTCTCTCCTCTTCTATATTTTTAATAGAGAAAACTGTAGAATTGGTCTTCTTTGGTAGAATTTTCCAGTAGAACCATCTGAGTCTGGAGATTTCTTTGTTAGAAATTTTTAAATTATGAAAATAATTTTCTTAGTATTCTAAGGCTATTCAAGTATTTCTTTTATATTTGACACATTGCAAAAACATGTTTGAAGAATTTTGCCAATATGTAAAATTTGTGTATCTAGTTTTTCATAGTATTTCATTACTAACCTTCTGATGTTTGCTGTCTATAGTAATATTCTGTGTCACTCCAGGTATTGAAGATCTCTGTCTTCTCTCTTTTTTTGCTTTAGTAGTCTTGTCAGAAGGTTGACAATTTTATCGATCTTCCCAAAGAAATAGTTATTTGTTACATCAATTTTCCCTACTTCTTTTCTGTTTTAATTTCATTCTTTTCTAACCTTACTTTTGCTGTTTCCTTCCTTTTGCTTGCTCTGGGTTTATTTTGCTCTTCTCTTTCTGGGATCTTGAGGTGGGAGCTTAGATTATTTCTTTGAGACTTCTTTTCTTTTCCAATATATGTGTTTACTCTCAGCCTAGTGTTAGCTGCACTCTACAAATTTTGTAAGTCACATTTTCATTTTCATTCTGTTCAATGTACTTTAAAAATTTCCCTAGAGACCTCTTCTTTGACCCGTGAATTATTTGGAGATGTATTATTTAATTTTCAAGTCTTGGTAGATTTTCTTATTAGCTTTATGTTTTTGATTTCTAGTTTGATTCCACTGTAGTTAAATAAAACACTGTTTCGTGTCAATTATTTTTAACATGTTGAAGTTTGTTTTACGGCTCCGAATATGGAGTCTATAGAGATGCAGATCTGGATGTAGAGATATGTGAATGGGTATTTTCCATCAGCGCTTGAAAATAATGTATATCCTGTTATTCATGAGCAGAATATTCTATGATGTTCCTTAGATTCTGTTTATTTCTGGTGGTTTTTAGCTTTTCTATCTTGTATCTAGTATGTTCTACATTTTCCTCACTTTCTGTCTAGTCGTTGAATTCTAAAGCTATAATTGTAGATTTATGTTTCTCCTTTAAATTTTTTCAGGTTTTGCTTCACATGTTTTGCAGCTCTGTGGGTGCTTAATATATAAGATAGCGAAGTCTTGCTAGTGGAGTGACCCTTTTTTTATTGCCTAATGCCCCCTTTCTCCTTGGAATTTTTTTCCCCCCTCTGAGGTCTACTTGATCTGATGTTAGTGCAGCCATCTCTGATTTCCTGTGATTAATGATTGCATAATGTACCCTTTTCTATCCTTTCACATTCGCTCAAAAATAAAAATATTTATTGCACTTCCTCAAACCAACCAAACCAGCAAAAATAATAATAGGAACTAATGCTTTCTGAAATCACACCTCTCTTTTCAACTGTCTTGAACATGTTATTTCTAAGTGCACAGCCCTTTGCAGAACCTGAAATTTGCACCCAGGAAGAAGTTTGCCCATCTGTGGTAAGGAGCTGAGAAGTCCCTCAAATCACTGACTTTGCAATAACTATTTTAGTCTAAATTCTCCAGTCAGGATATGGGCTATACTCTACCACTGTGGTTCTCAAGTGGGGGCCATTTTGCCCCCAGATGGGCATTTGGAAATACCTGGAGAAACTTTTGGTTTTCACAAGTGAGAGAGGGACTTTCTACTAGCATCTGGTGAGTAGAGTCTAAAGATACCGCTAAATATTCCAAAATGCACAGGACACATCCTCTGGAAAAGAATTATATAGTCTGAAATGTGTATAGTGATGAGGTCAAGAAACCCAGCTGTAACTTGCTCCCTCACGGTATAAACTAGTACCAATTTTTCAGCAAATAATAGGTGGGGATCACCATTGTGAGAAAGCTACCTTGGGAAATAAAGTAGTTTTCAATTCAGAAGAGAGGATCAGTAGAAGCACTGGAGTCTAAGAGAGTTAAAATTGAAAATATGATTGTGTGAGAAGAAGCAGTAGCCTAATTATGTGGATTTTATGAATAAATAATAAGCAAAGTAAGTAAGGCTGTGTACAAAGGGGATTCTCTTCCATTGCTAGTGGGAATGCAAATTGGTACACACACTTTGGAAAATTGCCTGACAGTATCTAATAAAGTTGAGGATGCCTATATGCTATGACCTAGATTTTAAGGCCGAGGAATAAAGCTTAGAAACTCTTGCACATTGGTATCAGGAGACTCATGAATAATGTACACAGCAGCATTTTTCATAATAGTAAAAAACTGGGGACAATAAAATTTCCATCAGTAATAGATTGTACACTAAGTTATGGTCCATTCATACATATGATTGCTATAGAAAAATGAAAATAAATGAATTATAGCCATATGTATGGCCCTGGAAATTTCACGAGCCTCATAGTGAGAGAAAGAAGGCTATATATGGTGTGATTCTATTTATAAGAAATTCAAAAGCTAAAATATATAGTAGTAAGCAAAGATTTGGGAAAACTAAAAAAAAAAATAGAGAAGAAATAAACTTTGTAATGTCAGGATAGTGGTTTCTTAAGAGAGAGAGGAATACATTAAAGAGAGAGGCATAGGTTTTCTAGGGTATGTGCAATGTTTATTTTTTAATCTGTATGTGTTTTCAAGATTATCTACTTAATTATTTTTTATAATATATAATCATAAAATCATACATATACATTTGGTACACACATATGAAATGTATCTAGCTATTTAAAGATATTATATAAAGAAACAATGTAAATAAAATGTGGTATTGAGGAATAATTCTTCAGAACATGTATTTTAAAAAACGTAGTAAGAAAAATAATTTATCAATATACATTAGTAGTGTCCAAGTCAGAAGGAAGCCTAATCAGTTGGATAAAAGATTACAAAATAATCATACACATGTCATTTTATCTTGGGTAATATAAGCCCTGATCCTTGCCCCTCAACCATTTAACCCAGCTGAACATCGAAATCTCTTTGCTCTGAGTTATATTTAAAGTAGAATCCTGATAATTCCACTTTTATTGCAACTTGATGATAAATGTCAGCATTCTGGTCATCAGAAAGACCATTTAACTAAATGCATTTACATTCTGGTTTATATCTCAGTCATACCAGTCTCCAGGACATGACCAGCTCTCTATGGCTTCCCAGACCAGCAAAGCTCAAGGCCCTTCTGGAACACAGTGAGCCCACATTTATTATCTTCTGCATTGCATTTTTTAAGCATCTGTGTAGTCTCTATTACTACAATGTTCTGCAAAATATGACTACTCTACGTTTGCGTAGAGATTTGCAATGCTTTCCAAGTGTTTTCATATGTATTTTCACGTTGGAATTTCATAATCACATGGTGAAATAAGCAAAAGAGTTACTAGTATTTACCTTGATTAGATGAAGAATAATAGATCAAGGGACAAATAACAATGGCTGGTTTGTAGACTAGCTGCATACATGGCAATAGATTTTAAAAACATAGTGTAGTGAAAAAAAGAAAAAAATAGAGCAAGGTATGTGAGTACAACTCAATTTATATAAGATAAAAATAAATATGCCACAAACAACATCCTGTGTTTTAGAAAGAGATATATAAATAAATTTATACAAATCAAACACATTACGATGGTTGTCTATGATAGAGGTGGAGTAGAAAAGGAATTGGGACTAGCGGAAAAAATGGAAATAAACAGAGAAACCAGAGAAAGTTCAAAGGTAGACAAAATTAAAATGATTTGAAATAAACTGCATTTTTTAAAAAAGTTACTAGCAGCATTAAAATAGCCGGCATTAGAAACCATGTCTCCAGAATAAAACAGAAATTGAAAATATTATTTTTGTTTTTAGCCTATACTTACTATGTACAAAGCAATGCAGTAATAATACTAGAGGGACTAAAAATTCCAAAACATGATTTTGGAACTTAAACCATGTTTGAGATAAAATATATAATTATAAGAATATTCAGAAAAATAGGATAGCAGATTGAAATCAGAGTTTTTATTGACTATACAGTTGATATCTCAATGCTAGGCCTATGTAATTACCAAATTACTGATTTATACTAATATGTCATTCATACAAATAATATATATGAAATATCAACTATGTGCCAAATTTGAGAATTTTCAGTCAACAAAACAGACAAAAATTCCTTACCTCATGAAGCTTATATTCTCTCTGGGGACGTGAGAGTATAAGCAGTTAACGTCATGAACAAGTAAAGTGCTATGGATATAGGAGAACACAGTAAGTGCTCTGGGAAAACTAGAGCGGCGTAAATGCTGAACGTGGAGGTTTGGGGTGCAAAGTTTGACATTAGGTGGTTAGAGCTGACCTCACTGAGAAGGCTGACATTTGAACAAAGGTCTGGAGATGATGTGGTGGTTAACCATGTGGCTATGTGTGAAAAGAATATGCCAGACTATAAAGAAAGATGGGAAAATGCAGGTGGAGCTGGAGCAGGTGGAACAGTTTTGGAGAAAAGATCAGGTATTCCACTTTGAACAAGTTAAGTTTGAAATGTCTGTTAGATATGCACGTGGAGATGTGGCCTCCGGGAGTGGATGGGGAATCCGCATGTCAGGGGAGATGTCCAGGCCAGGGAAACCATCTGGGAGTCATTGACAGATTAGACTCCAAACTACACTCCTATGGGAGCTCTCAAATGGGGTGTGTGTAGCCAGAGTACAACAAAAGCAAACCTAGTGTCCTGGAGGCCAGGGAGAAAGTGCTGGAAGAAGGGGGTGGTTCATGGAGTCAAACGCTCCTGACCCAGATGATGAAATGATCAGACAAGACTTTTTGTTTGTTTGTTTTCTGGTTTATTAAGGATGCAATTTTCAAATGTATTTTTTAAAGATTTAGTTTCTTCAAAGAAGTTGTAGGTTCACAGCAAAAGTGAGAGGAAGGTACAGAGATTTCTGGTATCCCCCCTCCCCACACTGCATAGCCTCCCTGTTATCAATACTCCTCCTCACACGCACACACCAGCAAGATCGGTACATTTGTTACAACTGATGGACCCGCATGACAGATCATAAGTGCCCAAAGTCCACAATTTACATTAGTGCTCATTCCTGTTATATGTAGGGTTTAGACAAATATATAATGACATGTATCCCTCCTTACAGTATCCTACGGAGGATTTTCACTGCCCTAAAAATCTTTAAAAGGCCTTTTAAAAAGCTATTATTATAAATGTGCTCATGATTTGGAGGAAAATGTGACCATATGAAGTGAGAAATAGAAGATACAACAAAATATGCCAACTAGAATTTATAGAGATGAAAAGCACAGTTCATCTTAAACCATTTACTGGATGGGATCCATAGCAGATAAAAACCTGCAAAATAAAAGATCATTGAACCTCAGAACACGATAGTAAAACTATCCAAACTGAAACAAGAATGAATAACTGAAAAGAAATGAGCAGAGCCTCAGTGACCAGTGAGAAAATATCAAATGGTCTAATATACATGAAATTAGTGTTCGGGAGAGAAAGGGAGGAGAGAGAGAGGAGAGATTTTCACTGCTGCCCCATCATAGTGGGAGGCTCCTGCTGACAGCTTTTCTCTGGAGTTGACTTCAGTCATGAGCTAGATACCAGTCTTCTGTGTCCCCTAAATTTTAGGGGACTTCTATTAGGCTCCCAAGTGTTTCCTTGAAACCCTTCTTACCAGGTTTGAGATGGTGTGAAGGAGACACACACTGAGAATTTTTTCCAAAGAATTTCTTTCTATTGGCTTCACCTCAACCTTTCCTCAAGGAGGCTTGAAGGTTACATAACTAATTTTCAACCGCTTGACTTGCAATCCAGCACAGGTGGTCTACCTTTACTGTGGAATGTGGAAGTACTTACTCTCATCATTTTGTTCTAAGCCTTTTGAGACCCTTTCCAAACATTTAACATAATACACAACATCTTGTTCAAGGGTAAACAACTCCCTTGTCCTCAGATTAGGAAGACGGCCAGCATCAAAACAGCTCTTACATTCCTGGATTATCCTTATTGTTGCTGTGAATGTGCCTTGAGATTCTTACAAAGTGAGATGTGATATAAATGCAAATAGGTAACAGTAGTTGAACCCAGTCGTACACAATCCACATAAGTAACCTCGATGGTTACTAAAAATAAACTGCTCAATCTTTGTGAATATTATGCTGCTCTTTTTGAAGTATTTAAAAACTCAAACTATCTGTAATCTTTTATTTATTTATTTATTTTTATAATCTTTGATTTCAACCTTCATCACAGGAAAATGACCTTCTAAATCCTACACTCCATCATGTGCCTATTTTAGCACTTAGTTCCTAGACCACTTCTTTGCCTGGAATAAACTTCCTCAATTTTATTTTTCTATACAGTCAAATATTTCCCCTTCCTTAAGTTTAGATGTCAGTTCCAACTGTCTTACTAAGTTTTTCCTGATTTCTCTTACAGTTTTCTTTTGTTTCTTAATTGCTATAAAATTCTAGTTTGGACTACGTAACTTGCCCTTACTATGAACTATGACATATTGTTACATTTCTTGAGTTTAACTATGTAGAGTGTCCAGAGAGAGGTGGGCACACAATAAGGGATAGCAAAGTGTGGTCAACTGAAATGGTGGGATGTATGTTCATAGCCCTTCTAACTGGATGGCATCCTTGTTTTGATGATTCAATACCTTTCAGCTCCCTGTCCTTAAACACCTCCCTCATTCTGCAGCTTCAGAAGTCTGATATATTTTTTCTCAATATTATAGCTAGAATAGATCCATCTCTCAAGAATGACTTCAATTAAGATTTCAAAAGCTGTGCATGAACCAAAATACTTATGCATTGCTTTACCATAAAAAATATATATTTTTTTCAAAGATTTTATTTATTTATTTATTTATTTATTTATTTATTTGAGAGAGACAGACAGAGAGACAGGAAGAAAATGAGTTGGGGGGAGGGGCAGAGCAACAAGCAGACTCCCTCCTGGGCGGGGAGCCTGACATGGGGCTAGACCCCAGGACCCTGAGATTATGGCCTGAGCCAAAGTCAGACGCTTAACCAACTGAACCACCTAGGTGCCCCTACAATAAAAATTATAACAGCCAAAAAGATTGTACAATGATGTTCTCTGACTAACAAACTTTTTCCCTAAAAAGGTGTGAGAAGCCAAGTTATAATTAGAAGGAAGCTTGGTGAATGTGAGAGCCAAATGAATTAGGTGGGTTTACAACATTTTAATAGTCTGTGGCATTAGGCTAAAGGCATTCACTTCCAGAAGTAGGAGCTGCCAAATGGGCCCTGCTTCTCTTGTTTTGGGGCCAAAACTGTTTCTTTCTTGGGCAGTCAGGGTAATGCTATTTGTTTTTGCTTTGGTAATATTTTTTTTTTGAAGATTTTATTTATTTATTTGATAGAGCAAGAGAGCACAAGCAGGGGGAGGGGCATAGGGAGCGGGAAAAGTAGGCCCCCAGCTGAGCAGGGAGCCTGATGCGGGGCTCCATCCCAGGACCCTGGGATCATGACCTGAGCCGAAGGCAGATGCTTAACCGGCTGAGCCACCCAGGCGCCCCTGGTAATATCCCTCTTTATGTCATATGTGCCAAGAAACAATCTTTCTTTCAATAATACATTTAATTAGGTACCACTCAAGTTTTGCAGGTCTTAGAGATAGTCATTATTTTTAAGGTGACTTCACATGTCTCTAATCCATTATGTATTGACTTAAGAATTTAATGATATTCTTTATTCAAAAGGTTTTGATACATATCACCCTATATGATAACTTCAATATTATTTTTCTTCACAGACTGTAAATTACTAAGTGTAGAACCACATCTGATATGAGTCTTGGATCTCCTTTAAAAACCTAGTACTGGTTAGGGCTTTTAATAAACAATTAATGCATCTACATTTGATTAACAATTAAAAATATCGACCAGGGTTTTTTTTTTAATTTTTTAATTTTGATTAGGTATCTTCTTTCTAAGGAAATATTCTCTAGGCACATCCATGATTGAACCTTGAAACTTCCTAATTTATAACAGTTATTGTTCTAAACATCCTCAGTCATGTTTCTTAGTTGATGTAGAAATTCATTCTATGACTGCCACTCAGCGTTACTAGAATTTGACCTTTTATACCCAAACTGCCCATATCTCCCACCTCCTAAGGCAACTCTATTTTGTGGGTTCCATTTCTTTCAAATCCCACTCTTATGAAGGAAATCTTCCCAGTATGTATAGTGAACAGAGACTGCCCCTTTCTTTGTTGACTATATTCCCTTGTATAGCAAGAAGTTAGTTTTAAAAAAGAAAGACAAACTAAAAATAAAACATAGTAGAATATTTCTAATGTTTGCCCTCTCATTGCCTACGTGAACATAAGCTAAATTGTAGGAGTTTTTGCAAAGAATCAATAAACTCAATTGTAGACCGTAAACATAATTAATGATTGTGCAGAAATATGCGTATGTATTACACATACAAGAGTTTGTGACATTCGTGAAACACCTATCTTAATTATTTTCTCATGACTGACATATACTATACAATAGAACTTACTAATGCAGATAAATATAAAGCAGTTAGAAAATGTGAGTGGCACAGAAAAGTACAAAGGAAAAGCTGTAAGACTTGCTACTGTCCCCTCCCCTTTCTTCTCTACGATAGCCTCTCTAAAGAAAACCGCTGCTAGTAACTTCTCATGATTTCTTTTAGAAAACTCCATGCGCTGTTCTGAACCTTGCCTTTAATTGTTGAATCTGTGGTACTGTAGGTCCTGAGTGTTTTCCCTGTGGTCACTTGGAAGGCTTATAATTTGCTTTCTTTGCCTTCTTCGTGTGGTTGCGTTTATGTCATTATTTAATATACTGAACTACTTTTATTGTTTTACCTACCGTAGATGGGCTCCACCACCTTCCTGCTGGGAAAAAAAATGGGAAAATTATTCAATCATGTCTTTCTCTCGGTTTCCTTTTCCACTCTGGCTCACATTTCAGCCTGGGTTGTGTTCTTCTAGGCTTATTCCCTCATGTCATCCCATTTATCGCTCAGAGGAGTGCATTGCATGCAATGCTCTGTTTCTTGATTATCCAACTTTAAAGCTGCCTATTGACTTCCTAAAAAAGCAAAGAAATTAAAGCACTTTCCACCTTTTTCCATTTTTATGCTTTCTTCACGTTCAAAATAGGATTATTTAATTTCATATTTTCAAGATTTATCTTAGCTTGTTAATGCATTTTTGACACAGTTTAAGAGGCCGGATGCTTTAAAAAAATGAAAACTCAGTGTTTCTCTTTAGTACATTTAGCTTGGTTTCTTCTTTCATATATATATATATTTTTAAGTTGTCTCCACTCCATTACAGATTTATTAAGATTTGAATCATGCTGCTATATTTCCTGAGAACTTTCATATTTGAGAATGCCTCTCTGCCAGCCCTCTATTAAATGACTAGTTATATAACCGTGGGTCAAATTTTCTTTGCCTTGACATGTAGTGGATATTGTTTCATTTTCTCTTAATTCTGGATGTTGCTATGAAGAAATCATAAGTTTGTCTGATTTTCTCTCTCTTGTAAAAACATCTTTCCACCTCTAAAGATGCTCGAAGTGTTGTTTTCCTTTTCCTTTAAGTTTAATAATGATCGGGAGACACCTGGGTGTCAATCCTTCTGTGTCCTTATTTTCTCAAACTTGAAGTCTCTTTAAATCTACAGGTACGGTTCTTTTTTATTTCAAGAAAATTTTCTTGTCATACTTTGGAATACATTTTCTGTTCCATAGTTTGGGTTCTTTAGGACCATATACTTTAAAAAATATAGTTATAAACATTTATAAACTATAATTAATCTTATTTTTTATGTTTATCTGAGTGTGTATCTATAAACCTCTCTATAATTGCTTTAATTTTTTTGATTCCGTTCTCTTTAATTAATTCATGTATTACTGTTACCCAATGTTTTAAATTCAGTTTTGTTTCCTGCTCTAATTTATTTATCATTTATGTAATGATATTCCTTTGATGTTCATTGCTTTTCTTTATACGGAAAGCTCAAAAATATCACTTTTATCATTTTATTTTGTTTATATTTAAGGTAATATGAAAATCCAAGTTGTACTATAAACATGAGAAAGTGTCAAAATTGACACTTTCTCATATTTATTCCATGAAGAAATTGTTCTTTAATTTAAAAACTTATTACTTTATATCAGGTAGAGTAAGATTAAGGATTTAATGTGAAAGAAGTAAGGATTTTGTCAAATTATGTGAAAGCAGCATTTGATACTTAATCTAGGCTAATGATGACTAGAGAGTATATTGAAAGAAAAAATAAACTTCTTAATATTAGTCAGGAAGCTTTCAAAATGGTATCATGGTGATAATCCTCGTCTAAAATCTTAATTTCACCTCTACAACGTTGTCATAATTTTGCCTGGCTATTGTTCAAAGGTGATGAGAAAGCTCTATGCAGCCTACAACACTCTGAATCTAGGGATATTCCATGAAGGATTTCTTTCTAACGAAGCCACTGGTTGAATGCTAATCCCCTTAAGTTTGACTGTCAATGCTAGAAAAAAAAAAGATTGAGTGTTCAAAATTTATTATTCAGAGAAATGAATCTATTTTTAAAATATGAAATGATTTCTGTTAATTGACCTGTATCGATGTGTAACACATGTATTTTGTATAAATTTGTTAACTGAAATACAGAGATACACAGTACCCACGGTTGAACTGTATCCAATGATTTGCAGTTTATTTGGGTGACATTCTTTAACTCCTTTTAACTGTAGATGAAAAACATGTTAAACCAGCAAAATCCTTTTGTTTTTGCCATCTAGGTAGTTATGGCTGCAAATAACTATCATAGTAGGAGTTAGTCAGGGGTTGAGGGAGGTAATCAGACCTTGAGTATTATAGTTTAAAATTGTATTATTAATTATTCTCCAGGATAGACCAAATTATGAACTGCCTTAATGCCCTAGGGTCTGAATAAGTCTATGTTTCACATGACTGATTAATGTCTATATAGAGCATGTAAACAGCCTAATAATAAGTTGTAAGGTCTTTGGGCACCTGAGAAAGCAATGATAATATTTTATTGCCAAATTGATAAACTGATCCACTTAAGATGAGCCAATCATTCTTTTATTTTTTTAAGGTTTTATTTATTTATCTGAGACACGGAGAGAGAGAGAGAGAGAGAGGGAAGCACAAGTGGGGGGGAGAGGGGCAGAGGGAGAGGGAGAAGCAGACTCCCCACTCAGCAGGGAGCCAGACGCAGGGCTCCATCCCAGGACCCTGGGATCAAGACCTAAGCCTCAGGCAGATGGCTCAACCGAGCGAGCCTCCCAGGCGTCCTGACAATCATTCTTTAAATGATTAGCCGGCCAGCCAAGAACATAGAATGTAAAGCTTGTTCCCAAAATTAAAATAAATGAAATTCATTTTTTAAAAAACCCCACTTTTGCTGAGTTAGGAAAAAAGTGAATTTAAAATAATCAAATTATTATACTCTTCACTGATTTCACTATGAGTTAGAAAAACCCGAAGACATGAAGACAGTGCAGAGTTCAAGAGATTTTGACATTGTTTTATTGACCTAGTTGCTTTTAAATTACTGTTTTTCTCAACTCAATATAGTGACTGTCTCAGTTGCTTACTTGTAAAAAGTAATGTTTCCAGCTTAATGGCAGTTGGTACTCATCCAAGATAAAAAATATTGAGCATTCACACATGCTTAATTTTAGATTGTAAACACAGCTGTTCCTATCTCTATAAAATGCTTATTACAGGGGTGTTGTTAGATCTATGAATTATTAGCTATTAAATAAATCTACTTTGTCTTAAACTGCTTAAATAATATAAGAATTGCCCTACTTAAATAGCCAAGTTGGGGAATCAGTCTTACCAAGAGAAATATGAGGGATTAATTAGAAGCACTAGAGATGACAGGATATCAGAATGTTACAATGTAAAGACAGTGGGGTCAGTGGTCTGTAAATTAACTGATGTCTTCACTACACAATCCTTTCTGAGGAAATGTTCACATTATGCCAAGTATAAGCTGGTTAGGAAGAAGGAAACAGAAGGGGAATTTGTGAAAATTCAAGATGTGTGACAATAAGTAGTAGGGTGCAGGCCAATGACTTAACGTTCTATAAATGTACCAATCTGATATCAAAATCAAAATCAAAAGAAATAATTTCTAGACATAGGAAACTAATTGGTCTCTAAAAAATAATTTTGTTTTCTTTCATTGGTATGTTATAGTTCTTTATCATATGAAAGTGAACTCATTTGTAATCTGTTAACTGTCTTTATAATTTGCACTTATCAGTGTTTGAAGTGATTAATAATCTAATCAGACATCTACTCTGATGTCATAGAGTCTGGGTATAAATCTCGGTTGCAGCACAATTAGGAAAAATAATCCCAAATTATCCAAACTTGAAAAAGACAAGAGGCTGATTGCTTGAAATTTTGATATTATTCTAGAGTGTTTTCTAAATTAACCTGTTGGAGTAAAAACAGCTTTTCCAACTCAGGCATCACCCGTCCTCAGAGGGTCTTTGGAAATGAAACGTGTAGCACAGAATGTTTTAATAACATGCAACGGATAGAGATATTGGTGATTTGCCATCGTTAGGGATGCCTGAGATTCAGGCACAGAAATGTGTACGTTATTATGATTTTATAGCCTGGTAGAGAAAACTTCTAAAGGTATTTTGCCTTTATTACTCTGTAGAAATGTAGCCAATTTTTTAATATGATTTCATATCTCATTCAGACATTCCTTTCCTGTTTGATGATGTTCCTGAAACATTCTTTTACCCAAATCTTTTGTCTTTTCTATTGTCTCCATTATTAATGAACAAAATAAAACTTGGACATTGTTAGCAACACTAATAAAAATAAATACGTTGGGGTGCCTGGGGGGCTCAGTCAGTTAAGCACCTGCCTTCAGCTCAGGTCATGATTCCAGGATCCTGGGATCGAGCCCCACATGGGCTCCTTGCTCAGCAGGCAGTCTGCTTCTCCCTCTCCCTTCTGCTCCTCCTCCTGCTTGTGCTCTCTGTCACTCTCTCTCTCTCTCTCAAATAAATGAACAAATATCTTTAAAAAAATATGTCCAAAGCCTTGATAAATGTCTGTAAAAAGAGCTCACCATGCCTTGTGACCCAGAGTGGAAGCCATCAGAGGAGAGCCACCATGGCCTATACCACAGTTTTACTTTCCTGTGGCCTCCATATGGAAGCGCCCCAAACTCCGTGGCTTAAAACAACCGGAATTTATTCTGTCACTGTTCTGAAGGCTAGAAGTTCAAAGTCAAGGTGTCAGGAGGACCCTGTGGTGTCTGAAGATCCTAGGGGAGCATCTTTGCCTCTTCCTAGCTTCTGGTGTTGCTGGCCTCCTTGGCATTTCTAGCACTGATTTCTGTTTCTGTTGTCCATGGTGGTCTTCCTGTGTGTCTGTGGCTTTGTGTTTCCAGTTATTCTCTTCTCATAAGGCCAGGATTCGGGCCACTCTAATCCAATATGAATTCATTTTAACTTCATTACATCTGCCAAGGCCCTATTTCCAAATGAGTTTACATTTACACGTTCTGGGGGTTTAAGACGTCAACATATGTTGGGGGCACAATTCAACCCACACACCCAGACACCCATTTGAGCTCATGCAGTGTCTTCCTTTCCGTTGTTCTGCCTGAACTGTGCTTTACTCCCAACTAAAGCTAAACACGCTGCATGTGCCCTAGGTCCCATCCTCTCTGGCTCATCAGTGACATCTGAACAGAACGTTTCCCTCTTTGTCTTATATCACCAGGTTTTCTCTCTTAACTGGATCATCAGCATTGGCATCTGAATGCATGAAATTTATCTCACTCTTAAAAACAAAGAAACCAAACCAAACAACCCCCCCACCTTACCCCACCTCTCCCTCCTGCCAGTATTCCATTTCTTTGCTCTTTTTATGGCCAGACTGTAAACAGAGCTGAGTTTTCTATACTTCCTGCGTCTAATTCCTCTCTTACTCATTCTACGTATGCTTTGTTTAAATTGCTCTTCTCAGGGTCAAAATGACTTTTATATTCCTAAATTCAGTGGTTAATTCTTGGTTGTCACCTCACCTTGACACAGCTGACTGTGGATACCTGCTTGAAAATGCGTGTTCTCTGTCTTCAGAACACCACAGTGGTCTCTTTTCCTCCTGATCTCACTAATTACTTCTCTTAGACCCTTCATCATCTCCTAGCCTTTACATATTAGAATGCCCCTGGGCTCAGTTTTGGTTCTTGCAGCTTTGCTGATGACATGAATCTCCAAGGTGATACCCAGCCTCATGACTTTAAATACTTCAAATCTTAAAACCTTTAAATATTTGTGCAGTTGATCCCCAAGTTCACATTTCCATCCTGACCCACTCTTTGAAGCTTGGGACTGATTTTTTCCACAACCCACTTGATGTCTTTGATGTCAATATTTGATATACTAATATTTTTATCCTTTGTTTCCTCCTATTAAATGCAAACCATATGAATGCAGAATTTTTGGCCATTTGTTTTACTGTCTTGCTAATTATATGACAGGCATGGTGTAGGCTCAAAATATGGGTTGACGGAATAAGGGGATTTCCTTTTCATCCCTTACCTAAGGGCAGCAGGGTGGGGACATATTTACAGAAGGCAAAGAAAGAACAAAAAATGTAAAGTCTGTGGATTTCATAAAGAGAGAATGCTGCTTTGCCAAATGAAGCTTTTTAGTGAAAACTGTCCTTTCCATGCCAGAAAAAGTAGGGTTTGCTTTATTTCTTCATTGGGTTCATAGACTAATTGTCGGCCTGTTTATATTATTTGGACAGATTCTAGAATATTTGAAACATTACAAAAACATTTGAGAAATAACGTAACTGCTAACTGATAGTATGACCACTCTTAAAAATTAATAACTGACATAAGCAGATTTTCTTTTGACAGTTTCTTCAATAGTACTGAAACCTGTAACAACTAAGAACAAATGTTTTACAGGAAGAACTGCTTTTTGTTTCTTTGCTCACAAAAACGCATTGTTATCCTACAAACCTAATTCTGGATCCATTACTATCTGTGGTTTCAAAATTAGCTGCCAATTGGTATATTTGTGCCTATTATGGTAAATAACCCATTTTGCAAAATAAAATAAAATAGTATAAAAATCCATTTCCCAGAAGCAAGGAGAGTAAAAAAATTTCCACCACGATTGAGAACTACTTAGTCCCCAGGGGGCAAGAAAAGCTATAAAATATCTTAAAACTTACTATCTTTCTATTTATTTTAGACTAACTAAAGAATAAAACCACTATGGTTTTTTTTTTTTTTTTTTTTTAATGCCTATATTCAGCTAGAGGTGTGTTTGCGGTTACAGGGGTCTTATTCCAGAATCTAGCAAGATTCTAAGCAGGTAACGGGCCTTGGGTGATTGTTGACGAAATTGATCCATTTATAGGGAGAGCAAAGAGATCATCCCACTGACACCATAATTAATTTATGAACAAATTCATAAAATAAACTCATTTTTTGTTCATAAAATAAACTCATTTTTTGATGGTACTGGTGAAAGGGACTGATAACACATATTTTAATATATTTGTCACTATATTAGGGATAGAATTTATTCAAGTAGTGGGTGATTCATGAGATACATAACAAGAATTTGAAAAGAAATTGGATGGGACGAGATCATCAGAAATATATTTGATATCATTTTAAAAACTGTCTGTAGAAAACAGCTGCTATCCAAGAAATGAGTGTGGGTTAAAAATTTTAAGGTATCACTAAAGACTATAGTAACCAGAAAAAGAGATAATGCATTTGAACTGTTTTAAATATATCTAGAAGGAGGAAAATTTAGAAGAGAGCAGTGAGTCTCAGACTGAATTATGTAATGTTTTAGCACTTCTTTAATGAATCTGTTAGCCGAAAACTTTGGTGCTTCAAAATAAAGCATCATGTTTAATCTGTAAGCCATCTGTCATAATTGCAGTTGTTCCCAAGAAGGCAGAGACAAGCGACCTTTCTCTCTCCAAAGTCAGAGGGAATACTGTTATGTTCTGGTAAAAGTCATTACAACACCGTCTTTCTGTTTTGAGTCTCTAAACGGTGCCTCTATGGACTTCATGCATCATTCCACTTCTCGTAAGTTTCAGAGACAAGTGTTGCATCAAGTATATTTGGTATAGATGGAGACATGGGATTCTCGGATTTGGTATGTGATGACTCTTAGAGGCAGTGACTGAGTATAAAGCACGCCATCTAAGGAGGCTTGGGACCAGCTTTTCATGAATCTGTTTACTTTAAAGTTGATGTTATTTGCCACTCAGTGCTAAGTTAAACAGTCTCGTGCGTCCTGGCTTCTGCTTGTCCCCATATGTTTGGGATCTCTCTGTTAGAAAAAGCTCAGTGAGATCCGCATATCCAGAGGATTTGAGCACTTGTCACTCCTTGTGCATGCTCCTACTTTTGCACTTTCACCAATCATTGATTATGATTAGAGGTCATCTGTCCCGGGGCAGTGTGAATTACTTTAGGGCAAGACCATGACTCACTCACTTCTCTGACCTCAGCACTTTTGCTGTGTCTGGGATGTCATAAGCACTCAAACATTTGAAAAATAAAACTGGCTCCATAGTTTGTTGAACTCTACTTTTATTCCATGTAATTTATGAAAATATTAGATATGATTATGATTTCTCTAATCCCTTTTTAGTCACCCTCTTCTGTCCCATAGTGTCTGTTTTTTCATATGTAAGGTTTAACTTAGATAACAAATAAAGCTGGAGAATAATGGATATTAACTGTCTTTCATGATAAAAAAAAAATCAGTGGTCTGGGGCACCTGGGTGGCTCAGTCGTTAAGCGTCTGCCTTCAGCTAAGAGTGTGATCCCGGAGTCCTGGGATTGAGCCCCGCATCGGGCTCCTCCACTGGGAGCCTGCTTCTTTCTCTCCCACTCCCCCTGCTTGTGTTCTCTCTCTTGCTGGCTGTTTCTCTCTGTCAAATAAATAAATAAATAAAATCTTAAAAAAAAATCAGTGGTCTGGAACTTAGTCAAACTCCTCAGGTCCATTGCAAAACTACATTTGTTAACATTTTCTTCTATGCTTTTTTTTTTTTTTTTCCTCCAGTGGTCGCTTGGCTAAAAATTTACTGCCTGTGACATTTTAGTTCTAAAGTCTTGCCATATTTAGAGGACTCAGGCGTTATATCCAGGGTATTTTTGGAATTCTCTAGAAGCATTACAGGCATGGTACTGATTTTTCAATTTCACAAGTTCACTGCTGTTTGCCTTTAAAATTTTTTTCGTGTATACCATGCAATTTTTATATTTATTTGAATTTAGTTTTTCAAATAAACCACTTTGACAACATTCTGAGCAATTTTTCTGTTTCAAATGTGCCATTCCTTCAGAGACAATTTTACAATGGGAATTTTCTTACTAGCTTCCTCAGTAAAATCCAAAGCAAACAATTTAATTGTGGTTATTTTTGTCTCATTTTCTTTTGTACCACGTTAATCAAGTCCTCTCATTGGTGGTCTGATTTCCAGCCTCCTGTAGAAACAAAAGCAAATCCTATTTTTTTTCCCCTCTGGAACTTCCTTAGTGCATTCAATGTCTTCAGCAATTTCTTCTTTACTTCTGATCAAAATGAATGGGCCTTGTATAGCTATTCTCTAAAAATGTAATAGAGCAAACATTCTTTTTCTATTCAGAGACTACTCGCCTTGGCCAGGCAAGTTTTGATTGAGTGTATGAGCTTTCTGATGGGGCACATAATGTATTCTATTTACATTTACATACGTAGTTTTAAAAAATCATCTTCAGTTTTCTTTCTTTTTTATTATTATGTGCAATTAGCCAGCATATAGTACATCATTCGTGTTTGATGTAGTGATGGGTGTGAAGGAGGGCACGTGCGCTGATGAGTCCTGGCTGTCATACGCAACTGATGAATCCTTGAACCCTGCATCTTCAGTTTTCTTGAAAATTATTCATTTAAACATGCATTTCCTAACATCTCTTTCTTGTTCACTTATATTTTTTTTCTTTTCAATGTAGTAATAGAGGGATTCATTTTTTTTAAGTCTTTTTTCCCTGCTAGAACCATTAGACTTAATTTTGTGGTGTCGTTCCATAGGTTTTCAATATAGTACTAAAAACCTCTTCTGGTATACTTGCTTTCCTTTATACCCAAAATTTATTTTTCCCAGTAGATAGTTATTTGTTTGATTCAGGACCCCTTTACTCTGCTTTAGCAACTAGCGGCAATTTTTAAAATGAAGGCACCACTTCCCAATTCTTTAAATGTGAGTAACTCTTCTTTGTCATCAATTTTACAGACTCTCCAACAGGACCATGATGATATTTTAGAATAATGATTGAATAAAATATGTGAACGAAAAAAAGCCACCAGGGAATTCAATAATGCTGTTAAATATATTTGCGTTTCACTTATTGCCATAGTATCCACATACTTCGTAACTGCAAAACCTGCAGATACACTCTTATTAATGAACTTACAGAGCAAGTGACCTCCTCTGTTTAATATTTGAGTCTCGTATTTGCTTGTCCTCTTATTTTCTTGCCCTATCACAATGGTTCTTACCTCAAATTGGATGCATACTTTATTTTCTTTAAATAACCTAAAAATAGCCACATATACTTATATGTAAATATGTCGTAGGCAGAATAATGTCCCCGGCAAAGATGTTTGCATCCCAATCCCCATCACCTGTAAATATGTTCATGTCAGGGCGCCTGGGTGGGTCAGTCATTAAGCCTCTGCCTTCGGCTCAGGGCATGATCCCAGCGTTCTGGTCTCGAGCCCTGCATAGGGTTCCCTGCTTGGTGGGAAGCCTGCTTCTCCCTCTCTCACTCCCCCTGCTTGTGTTCCCTCTCTCGCTGTCTCTCTCTCTGTCAAATAAATAAATAAAATCTTAAAAAAATATTTGTTCATGTTACGTGGTGGGTGAGAATTAAATGTGCAGACGGAATGAAGGTGGTCTATCAGCTGACCCTAAAATATAGAAATTCTTTTGGGTTATCTGTGTGGGCCCAATGTAGTCCAAACAGTACTTGAAAGATGGGAAAGGGAAGAAGAAGTGGGAGAGAAGCAGATGTGTTGCCAGAAACAGGTCAGGATGGTGCAGAACTGGCTCTGAAGAGAGAGGAAATGGCCCAGAGCCAAGGAATGAATGCACGCGGCCGTGAGTGGTGGCAAAGGTATGGAAGTAAAGCACAGCTTCTAGAAAGAATGGGGCTGCCAAGGCTTTGATTCAGCTCAGGGAGGAATCATTCCATACTTCTGACTCCAGACTGGAAGATAATGAATTATGTGTTGTTTTAAGCCATGCATTTGTGGTAATTTAGTACAGAAGCAATAGGAAAAAAAAAAAAAAAATATATATATATATATATATATNTTTGTGTGTGTGTGTGTGTGTGTGTGTGTATGCAGTATTAATGTTACATTAGTAGCAATTTTGTTTTTTAAATACCATGCTATTATGGCCATTATGCAAGGAAATCACTAGAGTAATTTAAAGAGGAGCTTTTATATTACCTTTGCTAGTACTGTCATCAGGCGTATATATGCAGCTATATATTAAGAAGCTAAAATCTTATCTACAGACACTCTGAAGGTTTTATACTAGTAAAAACAATATTTCTTGTTTCCTTGCAATAAGGAAAATGAACTCTTCTATTTTTGGAATATTCCTGACCCTCACTATCCACTCCGTCGAAAGTATGACCTTGGAACTTATCAGAAATGATAAATCATGCTATTTTTCCTTTATGAAACCAAGCTATTACAAATGCAAAAAACATTACACACAAAACTCCTTCACACAGGTGACCCTGTCACTCAAAAGCCTGTTTTCTCCTGTATCTCTGATCTCTTGAAAGATTTTTTTTTCTTTTTGTGTCATTTACCATTAATCTAAGCTGCCCTAGAAATCGCTGGTTTCTACAGTACGTACATAGATTTGTTATCTTTACAAAAACAACTTAAAATTCTGTGGATCTTGGTGACAATTTATCCTTCCTCTGCGGAAAAAAGACCCCTCAATTACCTGTAGATCATGTTTGCATCAAAATTACGTAAAAAGGGCGTAGCTCCACTTCCAAATCCCTGTAAAATTATAAAAATCAAGAACTTCAAAATACATAAGTACGTGATTTTCTCAAAACTGAACACTTTCTAAGATAAAAACATGAACAATTTCTCAGTTTCAAAAATACCTAAAGATTTTAACATCAATTTGATATAAATCAAATCTGCCCCTTTGTCAAAACTGAATACCCACGGAGTACCTGGGGGCTCAGTCGGTTAAGCGCCTGACTCTTGATTTCAGCTCAAGTTGTGATCTCAGGGTCCTGAGACAGAGCGCCCATCTGGCTCCCTGATTAATGGGGAGTTTGCTCCAGGTTCTCTCTCCCTCTTCCTCTGCCCCTCCCCCCACTCATGTTCTTTCTTTCTCTCTCTCTCTCTCTCTCTCAAAATAATTAAATAAAACTTTAAAAAAATCTGAATATCTAGGAAGCTTCAGGAAATCATGGTAAACTCTTACTTACAGATGGCTAGAAGAGAATTATTTTAACTGAGTATTTCTTCTCAATAATTAGACACATATTTCTAACTTTTTCATTTGGTTCCTATGGCTCTTTCCAGAGGCCTTCTTGGGTTAGCGGGCCAAACCTCTGGGAGAACAGCTGTAGCAATTTTGTTGTTTGAATTACCGTGCTCCTGCTGTCATGCTGCAAGGGAAGCACCACAGTGATTTAAAGATGAGCAGTTTTATGACCTTTGCTAGCACCTTAATCTTGCTCCCAGCAAAATAAGGGAAGGTTTGAAAACCTTGACTGAGAAATGTAGTTCTTTTATTGATTCAAAACACCCTTACTGACCTCTCACTATGAGCACAGTCCTCCATCTCTGCCCTAGAAAAGTTCACAGCTAGTGAGATACTATATATAGTGTGAATCTTTGTCCAGAAGACCACGGCATGTATTTGGGGAGCAAGCTAGAAGAAAGTGCTTTGGGAAGTCTACTTTGGGAAAGTCTACTTTGGGAAATCGGACAAGATTTCAGAGCAGAGCTTATCACTGGAGAATGAATAGGAGTTAGTTGTGGTAGGGATCAAAAAGACTATTCTAGCAATGGAGAGCACCATTTCCTAGCATGTGAAGTGCATGCCGGAGTATTTGAGAGCAGGTGAGATCCTGACAACAGGTGAAACTGTTCCCGGACAGAGAACCATTTCCGAACTCAGGTTTGGCTGCTCACTGTTCAAAAATCAATACTCGAGAGACAGGTGAGGGTGGGAAAGGAAAGTTGTTTTATTCAGGAAGCTGTCAACTTGGGAAGATAGTGAGATGGTGGAGTAAGTTCTCAAAGCCCATCTTCCCTGGCCAGGCGAAGCTGGAAGGTGTTTTGTTTTGTTTTGCTTTTAGATTTTATTTCTTTATTATTTGAGAAAGTGCAAGTGGGAGGAGGAGCAGAGGGAGAGGGACAAGCAGACTCCCCACTGAGCAGGGAGCCCACCACAGGGCTCGATCCCACCACCATGAGATCATGACCTAAGCCAAAACCGAGAGGTGGTGGCTTAACCAACTGAGCCACCCAGGTGCCCCAGAAGCTGGAGGGTTGTAAAGGGGAAGGTGTGGGAAGAGGGAGGGGGGGCTACATGCAAGAGAAACAGGTGGCCAGGGGATTATTTGTAGTCTAACATGACCCTAAACAGACTCACTGCCATCACATCTCAAATGTGGTCAGGTCTTACCTTGTGGGAAAGTTTGGTCCTTCACTCCTCAAGACCAGTGGTCTGCAAATCTCAAGGAAAGTAGGTTAGTTCTGCTATAGATCAAGGGACTCTGGTCAGCAAGCAGGGAGTGCAGAAGCTTGAATCAAGTGAACCCTTAAAAGTTGAGTGCTGTTACCAAACCATTTGGGTAGATGGGATAAGGTTGTGAAGAACCTGCAGTGTCACGTTGAGGAGTCTGGATTTTATCTTGTTTTCAGGGGTGCATAGATTTTTAATTAGAAGAAGGAAGAAGAATACTTAGAATTCCAAGCAACACGACTCAATCATTGAATAGGAAGGATGGATAAGAGGGGGTATAGAAGAGTAGGGAGCCTGATGATGAGATTACTATGGTGAGAGTTTCCAGCTCCACTAGTTGACTAAGATTTCTAAGCAACTAACACAGTGTCCAGCACAAAGTAGGTACTCAATAAATAAGTGTTAAACATTTCTGAATGAACCAGTGAATATAGGCCTGAATTAAAGCTGGATGGATTTAAGAGAATTGTAGGAAACTGTGAGTGCTATAACCAAAACATAAGTGTCATGAGCCCAGAGGTTTATTTTTTGCCATCTTGTCTTTTATGCTTGGAGTACAAGTCAGGTTCGATGATTAGTTGTTTGAATGAATAAAGACAATTATATCAAATGTAATACATTTGGCCTTTCCAACAACACAAAAAAGTATATGCCCGTATTTTATTCATGGAAGGATGGTTTATAATTGAAAATCATTGGAAACAACTTAAATGACCATATATAAGAAGACTGTTGAATTAAATATGGCACATCACACAACTCAGTGAGATGACGTTCTGAAAAAGCATAAAGAAGGCTTCGGTGAGTTGATATGAAGTAGTGAACGATTTCCAGGATGTATCGTTAAGAGAAATAAGTGAGTCACAAAAGAATCTCTATCAATCTCTATATCTATAATATGCTACTTTTGGGGCAGCAGCAAGAAGTAAGAAAATGTACCTGTGCCTGTTTATTTGTGAATAAAATAAGGACAGTAAGAATAAACTAGAAACTAATAAAATTAGTCACTACAGGAGTTGGAAGAGAATGGGGTAGAAATAGTGCAAGAATGAGGACAGGGTCATGGAGTGACACTTCTCCAAACTATTTCATTTAATTCTGCCCTTTAGAACTAGACTTAGCTGTCTATTTAATCGATCAATCAGGTTATCAAGAGAATGAATGGTAAGGTGTGGTGAAATGTTAACGCTTGAGGAATTTAGAAGAAGTGTATAAGGGAATTCTTTATACTACTTTTGCAACTTTTAAGTAAGTCTGGTTTTATTTCAAAATGACAAGTACTGTACCTGGGAAGAGATAGGTAAAAAAAAAAAAAAAATGAGAGAGAAGGAAAGAAGATTTGTGGCATATTTTACTTGAATCACAGGCTAGGTGGTGAATTACCACTGAATTCCTGGCAAATAGAAATTATCAAGTAGATATTAAAACTATGGAAGGAGGAGTGGTTTTAAGAAGCAAGATTATAAGTTATTTGTCACAAGTGTGAGATATGTGCTATTTAGTAATAGTTCTTTTTAGTCAAAGGAGAAAAAGCTAAAGGGAAGGTCATGAATACTAAGCTAGCAGGTTTTCAATATTATCTTAGAATTTTAATTAAAGTCATTTTAGAACTTGCTCTTCCACAAGACTTAACTTGCCTCACCTAGATTAAGAAAAAAATTATCAGAGAGAGACAATTTTGAAGGCGAACAAAAACAGGTAGCATGATATAGTGCGAAAAGATCTGCTAAGGTGGTTATTTAGCATGAAATTAGAATTCCAGCTTCTGACTCCTAATATAGGTTGGAACAGCAGAGATCTTGGAAATGAATGGTGACCATGTTATTAAAGGTGTTTTAGCAGAAGGGCTTCTCTCGAGTTACTGATATACACTTAACTAAAAAAACCATATCTGAGTGGCAATTAATCACGATTCCATTTTTAAGTGTCTTATTTTAAAAACATTTCAATTAGACATTTCAGTCTAGTCTCATTTACGAGATGAAACTCCAAACCCAGAAAAGGGGTCATCAGCAGGTTTTCATCAGTGGTGGCTAGCTGAGGGGATGTTATCTTGCCTGAGAATTACCTGAGTCAGCATGCTAGGGAACCGTGCTCCTCTGATGCTATCAAAATCAGTGGATCTTTAGATTTTACTACTTTGTAAAGAGTTGCCTAGATGTCTACTATTTTCAAATTGTTTTTCTTTTATTCCTATTACCCACTGTCCATGTTCACTTAGACCATATTTTCTTTTCTCATCAAAGGCTATGTTATTATGTTGATTAAATGCAGCCTGGAAGTCCATTCCTCCCTCCTCCCCTTCCCACTTCACCTCTAAAAGCTTTTGTAATAAGTTATAATATAGTTATTTAATCTTACCTCTTATTATGTTTATAAAATATCCCTATGAGTTAAATTATTATGTTTATTGCTTTATCACACTGCTACTGATAGACAATCTCGTACCAAATACATTGTAAAGCTCAAGACATTCACGCATCTCTTCATGCCTTGTTGGGGTTAATGTAGAGCATGAAATCAGCCAGAACACCTGGCTTGCTAAAATGTAACACAGAGGCCCCTGAGGGCAGGGAAGGCTTTGTAGAAGGGCGTAGGCCTTTACGTGACCACACTGCCCTTGGAATGCCGCGGGGAGTTGCCTTCCGGAAGCCTTCCTAGCCCAAACAGTCGCCCGGTGGTCTAAGAGATGTGGGCATTGTCCTTTAGGCTCCGTTTAGCGGAACTTGTGGAACATGCAAATTAGCATATTGTATCTTTCCCGGTTAACAGATCCTCCCAGTTTCAGTAAGACCCCTTGTCAATATCCTGTGCTTGAGGAACAGTGATAAAGGATTCGTGATGGTCTTGAAGGACCAATAAAAGTGGGAGCAAAGAAGAGCAAACGGTCTTCGCCTCTGATCGTTAACCCCCTTGCAGTCTCCTCTCCCCTCCAAAGTTTGGAGTTATCTTTGATCCATCATTACAGGGATTGCTGGCCATTCCCGGCAATGCCTAACGTTACATCACACACTAATTCCCTATGGATATAGAGCTGCATACATGTTTATATATATATAGTGAATCTGCGGAAGTGCTAAGGAAGCAAAGCCTTCATTCACTTCTGCAGTCTCTTGGGGGAAATTCACCAGATGGTTTGTGAAACCGTCTTTCCTGCTGCATCAGTGCGTGCCGTGGAACACCTTGTGGGATTAGCGAGCATATCTTTAAGGAAAAAAAACAAGTGGAGCAAAAGGGTGTTTTGGATTCTCTCCTCCCTCAGTGTCCTGTTTGTCAAGACAGACTGAACAGAAAGAGCTGAAACAGATTTTCCTCTTCCCTTCTGCCTCTCAGACCCCTAAGGAAAGCATTTTGTTATTGATCTGCTGCCTGAATCTGCCGGAACAGCAGTTTTGATCTCTAATTCCTTTGAAACAGCTGTCAGCTACACAGGTTTATGCCTCTTTCTTCACTTGCCCTTCTCATATGTGAATTTAGACAAGGAGTGTCTCCCCCTTTAATTTTAAAATGAAAAAAATGAAACAAACCAAAACTGCAGGATGGAATCCATCACAGACTCCAAGGCTTCATGTTAACTAGTAACTTTATTGCTGGAGGCCAATCGTTCTTCCACACACCTGCTCCCAAGGTCATTTGGAGTTCTTTGTTGCAATGTGTTTGGCATAGGTTACTCAGTGTGTGGTAACAAAATAACTTTCCACGCCACACATGCACCATGCTCTACCCATTTGAAAGCCTTTGCTCATATTGTTTGATCCTTAGGTTATTTTGACGTATGAGAAAGATGAAGCCCAGAGTTGTAAGCCTCTTGGTGGGAGACAACCTCCTAAGAGGGAGCTGTGGGTTTGGAGACAAGGTGTTGCTTCCCTTGGTCCCCATTGTCTAGAAGTCCCAGGGTTCCCTGCCGCTTCCAAGGACTCAGCTCTTCCATGGTTCAGGGGAGAGTCTGTTCTGAGTCGGCTTGGAATTATTAGCTCTGTGAATCAGAAGACATGGCTCCTCCTGACATTCTAGAACCTGTGTTGTGATGTTAAATTTTAGTTTCCTCCCTTTTCCAGCAGGGAACATATTTCTGTTTTTTTGAGCACAGGCTCAGAAATCTTCATGGGCGTTAAGTGTTAGGTTCCGTGCCTCCATTCTCAGCGAGTTTGTAACCTTACAAGCAAAATGAGATCTGTGAAGTAATAGTGAGCAACCTGAGACCCGCAGTGGCCCTCGATAGCATCACCAAAAATAGGACTTTGTGACGGTTTTCTCTTTGACTCTCTGTGTTATACGGAGAAGACAAAGGATAGTTTCATTCACAAGACTGTAACGTTGTTTTACGAATTTTTAAGACAGTTAACAGATCAGATCCAGCAGACCCTGTTTATACCTGACAAAGAAACAAACGCTATGAAGATTTTTCGAGGCCCTTCTCATATTGTGTCTACTGCACTCTCCTAACTGGCTTCCTTTTCCAATCACATGATCAGCCTCTTCCTATAATAAAAAATGTATTGACGAGAGGGCTTGCAAGTTTGGTTTTTTTTAGGTATTCTTCCTCTTCTCCCATTTTCTTACTCATCATCGGACATGGAGCTTTTCAAATACCGGACTTCCCGAGTCATCCATGTTCTATTTTCATTTTATGTGTGTATCCCCTGCAATCTAAAGTTATATCATCTTCAGACTTAAAAATAGGAGAAACGAGGTCTTTATCGAAAGAAAAAAAGATTAAGAGTGTGTAGTGGTCTGAATTGTGGCCCCCCAAAAAAGATATGTCCCCATGTCTTAACCCCCAGAACCTGTCAGTGTGACCTTATTTGGAAAAAGGGTCTTTGCAGTTGGGATTAAATTCAAGATCTTGGGATGAGATTATTGTGGGTGATCTAGTTACAAGTGATTTGTGGAGGACACCGATGGAAGAGGAAAGACACAGGGGAGAAGGCCGTGTGAAACAAAGGCAGCCTTGTGTCCCCACAAGTCAGGGAACAGCTGGAGTCCCCAGAAGCTGGAAGAGGCAAGGAAAGGGAGTCCCCCAGAGCCTTAGAAGAGGGAGTGGCTCTACCGACACCTTGGTTTCTGACTTCTGGCCTCTGGAACTGTAAGAGTAAGTTGCTGTTATCGTAAGCCACTCGGTTTGCGGTGATCGATTTGATTATAGCAGCCTTAGGAAAGTAATACAGAGGATATTCCAAAAATTTAGCAGGAGATACAAAGGGTTCCTCAGACTGGGCAAGTTGTTGGCTAGAGCTTCAACATAATAACTTGTTAAGACAAAGAAAACTTGGGAGGAGAGGAGAAAGAAAACTTTCGGAATGTGCGTCCGCCCTTCGTTTCCTTCTGTTACGGAAGGAAGTGGTTGTCTTCTCCCAGAGCTCTAGCTTCTGTCACTTCTCAGTAAAATCCCTCCCTGTTCCCTTTACCTTTACTTTCTTTACAGTCTCTTTCCTCTTAGCATTTAAACATATCCTGGTCAATCTCATCTAATAACACAAACAAAAAGAAAACCTTAACAAGATGTCTTGGGGAAGCTGTCCACAGCTGGACATACAGGTCTTCTACTTCCGTTTTTTATACTGCTGGTGGATAGTGTTCCGTAGTGTGTTTGTCAGTTTGTTTATTCATTTTTTCCACTTCCCTATTGAAACACTTAGTGCCGTTTCATTATTGCTCTATGACAAAAAGGGCAGTGTGCCTCCTTTGTACAGATGGGAGTTTTTGCACTGGGTTAGAAGTGGATAATGGTGTTTCAGATGATATGATATGCACTAATTTAAATTGTAATATGTATTTGCCAAATTGCTTGGAAGAGTATATCAACTTAAACTCTGCTCTGCTGGATGGATTTGCTGTTGTGTACCTTCTACTCTCTTCCTTCTTTTGAGGCTGTCCCATCCATTCTCATGGCTTCTATGACCATTTATACTCACCCTTATTATTCTCAAATCTATACTTCAAAATCTCTTTGCTGATTGAAACTCTTATCCAACTGATGATTGGACACTTTCATTTTGAATTCCACAGAGAGCTGTGCCCTTTTCTAACTCCCTGCCAGCTGATCCAGCAAGCTCTAGTCATTTCAGGGCACATACCTACCACCACGATGGGATCTAAGTCATCATCTTCTTCTACCCTTTCTGGGATGACATGCCAATTGCTCCCCTTAAACAGAATCATGTTCTTCTGTAATCTATTTTTGATGATCTTGTTTCTTTCATCAGGCATGCTTTTTCACTGCTGGGTATGACCTCTGTGGTTCCCTCTGCCTGGAGCGCCCCCATTCTCCCACTTCTTCTCTTAAATTGCTGTATTCTGATTGTGGCTTAAATTTGATTTCCTCTAGGAAGTCTTAACTGACACTTGCCCTCACTTACCTCCAATGCTTTTCTATGGTAGATGCCTTGCTGTGTGCTCTTTTAGGTCTTCTGGTGTCCCCGTGATGATGTCCTTATCAGACAGTATCAGTCTATTCTGTCTTTCCTCACACAAAGACCTTACTTTCTTGGTTTTTTAGATTTACAGAAAATCCAGAAATGTAAGTTTTCTAAGATTCTTCCTTTTCCAAAATTGTTTTGATTAATCAAGTTTGTTTATATTTTTATACAAATGAGAGTATCGACTTTTCTATTTCTATTTAAAAGAGTTGAGGTTTTGATTGGGTAGTATTGCTTTGATGGATCAGTTAGGAGAGAATCGATATTTTAGAACTATTGACTCTTCCAATCCATGAACATGGTACATATTTCCTTTTATTTCCACCCTCTTTAATTTCTCTCATCAATGTTTTGTGGTTTTCAGTAAAAAGTCTCACATACATATTGTTGAATTTATCGTGAAGTATGTCACATTTTCGATGCTAATATAAATGGCAGTGTTTTATTAATTTCAATATTTATCATTGCTTTGTTAGAAATACAGTTAATTTTAAAAAATATCTTATTTATTTATTTGACACAGAGAGAGCACAGCAGGGGGAGCAGCAGGCAGAGGGAGAGGGAGAAGCAGGCTTCCCATGGAGTATGGAGCCTGACATGGGGCTTGATCCCAGAACCCTGGAATCATGACCTGAGTTTACCTGACTGAGCCACCCAAACATCCAGAAATACAATTAATTTTTCAATATTTATTTGTATTCTGAGGACTTTTAAAAGTCACTTATTAATTATAGCAGCTTACTAATAGATTTTTGGGGATTTTTTAGATCACAGAAGTAGGTATACTCTGTTACCTTTGATGCTTCTCTGAATATATGAGATGCTTTATCTTTTAAAAAAAAAACAAAAAAAAATCATATTTATCAGCTCTGTTCACTGAAAAGGCCTAGAAATTATAATTAGCCAAGTCACGTGCATACCCATAGTGTCCACAGTTTGGCCTTCATTTTTTCACAAAATAGAACCAGTTCTTTTTTGATAAATGGCTGACTTAAGGTCTAAGGCAGGAAATAAATAAGATGAACCTGGAACATATTATTACATCAGACATTGAGAAAACTATCAAAGACCTCTTTGGGAATGGCAGAAAATCTTGGGTGCAAACTTGAAGAGCCTTCTCCTAGTCCAACATGAGTTAATTTGAATTTCAAGAGGAAGAATACATAAACAACAAAAACATAAAATATGTTTAATGATTTCATAATTATTCTTAAAGAACTGGTCATCACTGGGGGATTCTGGAAAAACCAGTTTATAGTTGTGGATGTTAAATCAAGAGAAAAGATCAAATATTTACTTTGATTTTTAAAAATAAGCTTTTACAACTGGCCGAAAAATAATAGAAAAAGGAAAGTTTCTTTATAAAGAATTGTTGAAGAGAATAAATGAAGAACAGAGAATGACATTAGCCTTTCACCCTAATGAACTATTGCAACATTAAGAACTGCTAGCAAAAATAAGGGGACAACAAATTATTCTTGTCATCCTGATGAGAGGATACACTTATGTATATATTCTTGTTAA
Source organism: Ursus maritimus (assembly GCF_017311325.1). Taxonomy (NCBI): domain Eukaryota; kingdom Metazoa; phylum Chordata; class Mammalia; order Carnivora; family Ursidae; genus Ursus; species Ursus maritimus. Next base: position 57,118,425 of record NW_024423675.1, read on the forward strand.
AAAGAAAAGAGAGAATGATCTGGATCTGATTCAATCTCCATATCACTACTTGACAAGAAATAGGAAAATAAGTTAAATTTTAAAGGTATAATGAGGACAATCTAAAGTGTAAGAAACTGTACGGGACAAACAACTTTTTTTACTTTGATGAAATAAATTGCAAGGAAAAAAATAGATGGAAAGGAAGGCTATAGATTAAAAGAGATATTATAACTTATCAATCAGTCCCAATGCATGGATTTTTAAAATTTATTTTAAAAGATTATAAATAAGGGGGTGCCTGGGTAGTGCAGTTGTTAAGTGTCTGCCTTTGGCTCAGGGCGTGATCCTGGTGTTCTGGGATCGAGCCCCATATCGGGCTTCTCCGCTGAGAGCCTGCTTCTTCCTCTCCCACTCCCCCTGCTATGTTCCCTCTCTCGCTGGCTGTCTCTCTGTCACATAAATAAATAAAATCTTAAAAAAAAAAAAGATTATAAATAAGAACCCAAAAGCTATTTATAACATTTACAAATCAATTAGAAAAGTTTAACACTGACCGGGTACTACCATATTATGAGTTAATCACCGTTACTTGTTTTTGGTATGATAAAGATGTGCTCTTGTTAAAAAAAAAAAAAAGAACTTTATAAAAAAAAAGAGAGAAAAACCCTTATACTTACAGAAACATAAGAAATATTTATGAATAAAAGTGTTACAGTGCCCTTGGATTGCCTCCAAATAATAAGAAATATAAACTGTGAAAGGGGTTGTGGTTGGGGCAGGATGGGCCATGGGTTGGTATTTGTTCGACCTGAATGAAAAGTACATGAAAGTTCATACAATTCTGTCAACTTTTGTGTATCTAAAATTCTCTGTAATTAATTTTATGAAATGACTCTTGGTCAGAGGTAATTTAGGACATGACTAGTTGCATAAAAATTCTACTGATTGAACATTAAGTGTGATGTAGGGTCATTTACAGGAATAAATATTGTAAGGCTTTTACAACTTTCATAACAGCATAATGGAGACAAGCTTGCTATCTTCTGTTATTAATCAAGATATAACAGCTTTTTCTTATAAATAACAAACAATTTTTCTTAAATGAATAGTGCTGTGTGGACAGAATAGCGATGCTAATTATTATATCCTAAATGATACCACATATTTTGTTTTTCCTAAAATGATTCATAATAGATTGCAATGTGAAGCATTTTGAAATTGCTGGGATTTAAAAAAAAATTACTTTCCAAGTAAAGTTTAATTCTTAATAATAAATCCTATTTGTTTGAAGCAAATGTGTGTATACCATATTTGTAATTATATTAAATTACAATATACACTTCAAAATAATTTAAAAATAACTGTAAAACAAGCATGACTTTTGTAGATATAACTAAAGAAAAATGAAGAAAATAAATTTACTTATAATTCTTTTTTTTTTTTTTTTTTTTTAAAGATTTTATTTATTTATTCGACAGAGATAGAGACAGCCAGCGAGAGAGGGAACACAAGCAGGGGGAGTGGGAGAGAAAGAAGCAGGCTCATAGCGGAAGAGCCTGATGTGGGGCTCGATCCTGTAACGCCGGGATCACGCCCTGAGCCGAAGGCAGACGCCCAACCGCTGTGCCACCCAGGCGCCCCTTTACTTATAATTCTTAAGACCATTAAGACCATTAACATTTTGGTACATTTCATTTCTTTTTTTCCCCACATTTTACTTAGACTTTTCTTTAGGATTAGACAGTAGCCTTAATTTGGTACAATGGCTTATAGAATAAATTTTGTAGCCCCTCTCCCTGTCTTTTTTTTTTTTTTAACATTTTCTATGTTTTTCAGATTCTTAATAAGAAATTGTTCTCTAATGGTTCCCTCATGTTTTCTCAAAGCCTTTTGAAACAGAGATTGGTATAGGTAAAGTCATTATTTTATAGATAATTTTTCAGTGCTTGCATTAAATTTTATAGCATCTGTTTAAACTGACCCTCGTCTATATGTATATATGTATACCAAATTTACTTTTGACTAATTCATTCTTTTGACTAATTGAATCTTCGATTCGCCTTCCACTCTGCTGGAACAGCAGATGAAAAGTGTAGTTGTGGTTTTCTGACATATTCAAGAGGGTCTTTCTGTTCCTCGGGAGGCAGCCTTAGATCTATGGCTAATAGTAGCGTGTGTGTGTGTGTGTGTGTGTGTGTGTGTGCTCGCGTGCGTGCGCATGAATAAGCTTGAAAGTCTGGCTGTTTGCCTTTAAACCATGCATGTTTCATCATTTATCTGCTGTGTGACTGAGCGAGTTTTTCCATCTCTCTCTTTTCTGGTTTTCTTATCTGTGAGTAGGGTGTGATAATAATTATCACTTACTCAGTATTTACCATGAATACAATACACAATTCTAAATTTTTAATGTGTACTAGATATAGAATACTTGGTTCACAAGCTTTCTTTTTTTTTCCTCAGCTAAGATGTTTCTAAAAATCTGTGTGCTGGGACATCTCAGGGTCCTGAGATCATGACCTGAGCCCAAATCAAGAGTTGGATGCTTAACTGACTGAGTCATCCAGGCACCCCTCTTCATCTCTTTATATTATTAGATTGAGCTTCTGAAGTGGAAAACCAAAATTAACTTGTGTTGGGAGTGTCCACAGTCACTCAAATAGTACTTTGCATTAATGTTTATTAAGGTGACTTAATGAATGGGGGACTGTAGCTTGATATGTTTTTACTAAGGCAATCTTGTACATGCCATGCTAGCTGTGTGTCATACCAACTTCTTCTACCCTCTTGATTATAAAGCTTGAGAAGGAAGAGATATAGAATGTTTTGTTTAATGACACAGATTACTAAAAAGATCGCTAGAATAAAGGTGAAGATGGCAGGCATTGTGGCATGGTTTACCTGTGGCCTTAGGTTCTCCATCATAAATTCAGGATGATAGCATATAAAGTTTCTAATATCCATTACTGCACCAAATTTGGAGATTTTTTCCATCCTATGTCTCTAACAATACTTAGACATGATAATACCTTGAAAGCAGGTGCCCAGTGAATATTTATGGAAATGGGATGCTAATTTGTGTGTAAGTTTTTCTTTTTTTAAATGGTAGACAGAGGGGCGCCTGGGTGGCACAGCGGTTAAGCGTCTGCCTTCGGCTCAGGGCGTGATCCTGCCGTTATGGGATCGAGCCCCACATCAGGCTCCTCCGCTATGAGCCTGCTTCTTCCTCTCCCACTCCCCCTGCTTGTGTTCCCTCTCTCGCTGGCTGTCTCTCTCTCTGTCAAATAAATAAATAAAATCTTAAAAAAAAATGATAGACAGGAATTTCATGATCTGAATATTTGGTGAGCTTTTGTTCTCTTATACGGAAACTCAGCATTTGGAAGATTTTAAGGTTTATAAATTTCAGCACCCTAATTTTAGAGATGAGGTTGAGAAAAGTGGACCCGAAGTTGTGTCTTGGTTAAGATGACATAGTAACCAGCAGAAAGCAAGGACCAGAAGCCACGCCCTTGCCTTTTGACCCAGAGCCTTTTCCCTTCTATGATGCTTTGAGTTCCAAGAAGCAAACCAATGAATGCAATGTTGTATTTACATATGCAAACATTTTTTACTTTTCTTTAATTTCCTCAGTGTGTCAACAAGGAGATACAAAAGAAAGACTTTTAATTTTTCAATCCCGAGTACTTTCTTCAATTTGGGTCAGCCATGTGTTATTGTTATGGAACAAACAATTAGTGCGTCAGTATAGAATATCAGTTGTTACAAAGGTTGTTTAGCATTAAGAATGAAATGAATGACCTTCTGTTGATAATCTTGAGATCTGGTTAATACAGAGGCATACAGGTGGGTTTACCAACTCAAAAAGAAAACAAACTACTCCTTCTTGCACAGTTACTGAATGATCATTCTAAAAAGGCATTTCAGAGGTGGCAAGGAGATGCTCCTGGTTATTTGGAAGCAGACTGGAGGCAAGGAAGACTCGTGATTTTTATTAAACCTTAGGTTTAATTAAACCATTGGTTGTAATTGAGAAATTATTTGAAGTCAACCAGATGGAAGACAATGAGAGGAGTTCTCCCTACACTAGCTGCCTGAAAACACAATCAAGAAAACCAAACTACCAAGAATGGTGGAGATATTTGGTCAAAACAAGCTCTCCCCTGACGTCTGTAGCTCCATTGTTTTGCAGGGACACTGTCGTGCTGGGAGCGGCAGTATCAGTAGGACAAAGGGGGCTTCTGGAATAGAGATAAGACAGTTTAGTTTCCTCTTCATAATCTAGATCAAACTTTTTTTTAAGGTTTTATTTATTTGAGAGAGAGACAGAGAGAGCACAAGCAGGGGGAGAGGGAGAGAGAGAAGCAGATGTTCCCCCGAGCTTGGAGCCAGACGTGGAGCTCGATCCCAGGACTCAGATCATGACCTGAGCCGAAGTCAGTTGCTTAACTGAATGAACCACGGAGGCACACCAAGACCAACTTTTGAAATGACTAAGTGAAGCTCAGGTTCTTTTACTAATCATAGGGAGGTAATGCAGACATTCACATTATAAGGGAGAAGTGGGTATATAATTGGAATAAGAAATAAAAGACAAGTGGTATAATTTTGTTCACCAAATTGGTAAAGATGTAGTTCGTTTAAAATGTGTGGAAAGGTTCATATTCGTAAATCTGATTGTGAGGTGAAGTCAAGGTAGGCTATATATATACTATTAGCTTTAAACTGTTTTGAAATAATATCCTCATAGAAAATCAAAGTAGGTGGGTTTCATTTGCAACCCTCTTATCATGATCATGCATATCACTTTCATTTATTTCTTTTGATATTTTAAAAAATGTAGATTTACGGGGCGCCTGGGTGGCACAGTGGTTAAGCGTCTGCCTTCGGCTCAGGGCTTGATCCCGGCGATCTGGGATCGAGCCCTACATCAGGCTCTTCTGCTATGAGCCTGCTTCTTCCTCTCCCACTGCCCCTGCTTGTGTTCCCTCTCTCGCTGGCTGTCTCTATCTCTGTCGAATAAATAAATAAAATCTTAAAAAAAAAAATGTGGATTTGCACCCAGCTGTATTTATAACTGATTTGAAACTCTTGACTTCTACTGAAGTTAAGTAATCTTTATATCAACACTATTGTTTAGGCCCATTATCGCAATAACCTCATGAAATTTAGGTAATTAAAAAAAAAACTCCACTTTTCCAAAAGGTTCTTACAGCTCTCCACTTAAACTTAAAAGTGATTGTTACATATGTCAAACTCTGGAGATGGTCTACACTAAATAGAACTATGTGCTGGAACTGTGTGCTGGGACATTCTTATAAGGAAGAATTGGTAAGTATTGTGTATTCCAGCACAGAATTACTTGCAGAAGCAAATACAGATTTTTGAGAGACTAGGAAGAGGGTCAATAGGAAGACAATGATCATCAAAAGGGAATTGTTAATGAGTCATTACCAGTAACATGAAAAAAGAAAATTTAAAAGGCCCGTGGTATGGACAGATGGACTTCCTAAATCAGAGACAGAGATTAGAGATGAGATGACCTCAACCTGAAGCTGATAGAAATACCCAGAAAAAAAATACTGTTGTATCCAAGAAGCAAGGTTTTATAGCTTTGTCTTTAGATGAGAAGTTTTATTGGTTTTGCCAAGGATAGAGACCACACAAATGACCTGGTAACTTTCATTTCTTGGGATGTATTTTGCTTTATTCTTTTCCAAACTCACATAAAGATTATTAATACAGGTTTAGAGACACTTATTCAAAATTGAGATGTAGGACAATATGCATAGGTGTAGAGGTTTTTCAGAATTATCTTTAATTACTATTGTTTACTTTATAAATTCATCCTTGTTTTCAAACCAAATGAAATGCTTCAATGACATAGAGTCTTTCTGATGTCCGTTAATCTGCATGTCTTCTATCACAAAATGCATGTCTGAGTTGGTACAAGTCTGGCATTTTTATGATATGAGTTTGTTTTATTGTTTAGAAATCTTCCTTGACAATTTAATGAAAACGCTTACTATCTTAGGTTCTTTTAATGCTTTTCAGATTTTTTGTACACAGTGTTCCATGTCAAAGTATACTTTCAGATCTACTGTCTTTAAAGTGAGAAGATCTCTTTTTGCATTGTCATAACTCATATTCAAATAAATCTTTGGCACAAAGTCAGTTTTACCTGGATGCTGTCTCATTTGTCTAAAGGTATCTCACCACTGTACTTTTTTTTCCAATTGGTGAAGGGAAAAAAAAAAAAAGCCCTACATTCCTGAGGATTGATTATACTGGTGTCTGAAATCTTGTCAGTATCTAAAGTGTAGGATAAGAATAACTATATTCAAAGTGACGTTTTGCATTTAAAGAATCATTTTTCATATTTAGTGCACATGTATGAACTTCAACTCAGGTTTTAGATATTTAGTTTTGGCTGTATATTTTTCTTGGGAAACTAGAAGCTTCTCTCGGGATTAATTTACTTATATGCCCATTGTGTCTTGTAAAAAATAATTTGAATTTTTCATGCATATGTGAGTCCAAACACTACTTGAAATAAGTGATTGGCTTCAAAATATCAATGCCCATAAAGATACCCAAAAGTCATTTGGAGAAAATAGAACTGACACTCCGTGGAATTTGGCTCTGTACACAGGGGAGTGGAGGAGAGAGCCAAGAATGTTATATTCTTAACACTGGCAGAGGTTACAAGCTCATTTATTATAGAGGAGTTATTCTTTAACTGAAATCCTACGTATCCTATTGATATTTACATAGAAGTACTAACAGGCAGCCCTTCCAAGAGCAACTTCTAGGCGTTTAAAGACAATGCTGCAAGGAGAGACTATCAGTATTTTATCCAACTTGCAGAAATAGCCCCTACTGAGCCCAAGATTAGGGCGTGTACATCAAAAAAGATTATTAAAATATTGGGAGGTATGGAATTGGTAAGATTTGTGGGCTTGGGTCCTGAAGGTGAGATGTGGGAGGCAGAACTTTAAAAAACTTTATGTTTTGTTCTTTAGAAAATGACCAGCAAATCAACATGCCCTGGGCACTTGTTAGAAATTTATATTTTAGGTGCCATCCCAGACCTATCAGCATCTTCAGGGCTGAAGCCCAGAAATATGTTTTAATAAACACTCCAGGTGATTATGATGCATTATAAAATTTGAAAACCACAATTACAGAGAAAGTAAATTGAATTAGACATGAATCCTAGTCTGCTGGTGTTTAACCAGATTACCTTGGACAAGTCACTCAACCTATGTTTCTGCTAATTGAAAACGATGATTAATATTGTCATATTGATCGTCTTGACACCCATGAAAATGATCAGTATGGTGGAATCCAACATATACAATTAAGATCATGAAGATTAAACGCTCACTTATGGAAGCAATTGAATGGGTTCAGGAAAGCAGATGTTGAGTCAATAGTGTCACAGAGCAACCAATAGATACAGGGAACAAGGATTTCTGAAAGTTCTTATTTTAAAGGATAGATTCTATGGGATTTTTCCCCCCAGGAACTAAAATAAATTCAGATGTGCAAGATATTTGGCATGGCAAAAAGCAACTGAAACATGAGTCCTGAGAATCCTTCTCATCTACAAGCCTGGCTCTACCCTTTCCAACTATTCCCCCATCTCTAGAAAATGTATGAGATCTTTAAATGGAGAACATGTTTGACCTTTCTTGCTTGTTCATATATTGTGCAAAATGCATAGAGAATGCTATATCGAAGATCTGTATTGTGCAGGGAGAGCAATGGGCATCTAGAAGATGACTAGACGGAATTAAATCTAAAAATATCTAAGAGGGACTGAAGCCAGTGATAAGAGTTCTGACTGGTTAGGGGTGTGGTGTGATAGTGAAATGATATGCAACATTATGTGATAGCCTGTAACATGACAGGCTATTGTTTACTGTTATCATGATTTATCTATTCTCACTTTGTGTATGTATGTGTGTGTGTGTGCTTGTTTTGAATGAGAGAGGGAAGGAGCAGCGGGGAGGGGCAGAAGAAGAGGGTGAGAAAGAATCTTCAGCAGACTTCATGCCCAGCATGGAGCCCAACACAGGGCTTGATCTCACGACCCTGAGATCATGACCTAAGCCAAAATCAAGAGTCAGATGCTTAACTGACCGAGTCACCCAGGCACCCCTGTCTATTCTCATTTTAAACTAATGGCCACAAATCTCAAATGGACAAATAACATGGTCAAGAAATCTATTTTACTAATGAGCCCATTGCAGATCATTTCATATCTTCTATTTTTTCCTCAAAATTTCCATAGCCCTTCTTTCGCTGATGACCCATTCACCAACGAACAGCCCTCAAGTGTCACTTGAAAAGTACAGACTATCAGAATTGAAATTCCACGTCTTCTCACCACAGGATCTATCCACTCAACTATATCTGAACTTCCTGCCTTCACTCCTGTAGAAATGGATGAGATAAAATATTCATGTTCCCGGAAGACCTATTTTTTATATCTTATTCCCTCTCATTTTCTCAAAAACTTCAATTGGCAATTACTTCCTCTCTCTTCTTCATCTCATTTCCCTTCTCTGCTGGATCATCCCCATCACCATACCAACACACGCTGGGATTTTTCATCTTGGTCTCACATCTCCAACACCCTATTTGTATTTTTCTTTTTATAACAATTTTTCCAGAAAAACATGTCTACACTCTACTTTTTCAGCTCCTAATCATACTTTAAAAAATTTATAAAACAACATTCTTTAATTATACAACTGATAGGAATCAATTCTATGAAAACCAGAATACAGACAAAGAAGAGGAACAAATTAAAAACTATCAATAATTCCAACACCCAGAGAAATTCAAACTTAAAATTTGGTATATACTCTTCTTTTTCAAAATTTAATTTATAGCTTTATCAAGTAATACTGTGCATATTTTTTAAAGAACAAAGACACTGGGGTGAGAAAGCATTTGCATTTCCATTTTATTCACAACTGCTTCTGGCTCCCTGGAGACAACACTTTTACCTCCAGGGCAGAAGTTGAAGTCAGCCTGCAAGATTTGCTCCAAAGCTCTGCTCCTTGCTGGCTGCGTGACTTGACCCAAGTCGCTCAGCTCTCTGTACTTCAGTTGCCTTTTCTCCATAGAAGGCATAACAATATAACCTATCAAAGGGGTTATGGTGAGGATAAAATTACCAGAACAGTGTTAAGCACACAGTGCATAATACATAGGTATTGCTGCGATTGTTTTTGTTATTACCATAAATTGCATAATTCTTTTTTTAAAAAATATTTTATTTATTTGTTTGAGAGAGAGAGAGAAAGCACAGAGGGAGAAGCAGACTCCCTGCTGAGCAGAGACCCTGATGCAGGGCTCAATCCCAGGACCCTGAGATCATGACCTGAGCTGAAGGCAGATGCTTCACTGACTGAGCCACCCAGGAACCCCGATTAATTGCATAATTCTAAATGAAATGTTCATATTACTATGTCTTGATTTTTAATATTAAGACAATTAGAGGCTTGTATTTATGATGCTTTAGCTCTTTTACCTTGTCTGATAAAACACACATTGCCCATCTCCTTATCCTAACACCTATGGCCTGATCACAGTTTTTGCTTAAGTCAAAGAATGTAATATGGGACATTTTATCCATTAAATTTCTTTGCTGTCATTTGATGTAGTTTTGGGAACAACTGAAGGTAAACACATGGGTTCTATGCCACCATGTTGAACTGGAAAGTTCCACTGGACTTTCACCTATTAGATTCTAGCTTCTGACCCACCACTCCATTGACACTGCTCACGGTGAAGTCACTAATGACCTCCATATTGGCAATTTCTCTGTCTTCTTCAGTTGACTTCTCAGCAGCACTACTTTCTCCTTATTAAAGCACTTTTCCTCTCTTAGCTTCTGTGATATCATCTTCCTCTTAGCTCCTTCTCAGTCTCTTTGAGTTGTTCCTTTTCCTCTGCTAGACACCAGAATTTTGGAATACCCCAGGGCTTTGTCTTGGACCTGCTCTTCTTCCCGTCTACATTCTCCCTGGACGATCTATTTAGCACATGTAGTTTAAACAATGCCTAAATGCTGATGCCTCATTCTTTCTCCCATGGCCTCTCAAACATACATCGAATGGCCTAACTGATATCTCTAGGCATCTAATAGTTATCTTAGAACGAGCATGACTTAACCGTATATCTTGATCCCTTCCATTGCTGCACATACCTACGAAACATTTGAATTAAAAAACAATCATGCTCTTATTTTACCTTCTCACACAGTTATAGCAGAGACCCAAGACCCATTTTTTTTTAAGATTTTATTTTTAAGTAATCTGTACACCCAACATGGGGTTTGAAACCATAACCCTAAGATCGAGTCACATGCTTCACTGACTGAGCCAGCCAGGTCCCCCCCTCCCAAGACTCATTCTTGATTCCTTTCCTTTTCCTTTTTTAGAAATAAATGCAACATTCAAACCTGTCCGTTCTATCTCCAAAATATATCCTGAATACACTTATGTCTCTGAACTTCCACTGCTACCACCCTAATCTAGGTTGCCCTTCTTATCTTGCCTGGAGTCTTACAGAAGTCTCCTTGCTTCCATTCTGATCCTGTGTGACTAGGGACTTTTTTTTTTTTTTTGATAGGCAAACAAAGAGGAGTAAAAGTAGTGATTTTTCCTCATCTTTTCACAGCTACAAACTCCTAAAAATAAGATAAGACCTCTCCTGATCAACCAAGGGAAACCTTGCCCACCGATCACGTTACTTTCTGGGATAGAGCACTTTATAGCAGTGCAATCTGAAATTACCCACGTGTTTGTCACTGGCCAACTCCCTTAACTCCCAAAGCTACCTGATAGTGGGTTCTTTGCCTGGAATATCCAGTGCACAGAGAACATGTAAATTATGCTTGGAAAACACTGTTTGAGAATGAATTAGTGAGTGAATCAACGGAAGCCATATGTTGAAATCCCATTTATTTGGAGTGTTTATACGTTTACACAAAATTCTTAATGGCTAAAATTCTTTCAAGACCCAAATAAATAAATCCTTCAAAGCGGAATTGTTGCATTTCAAGTATTTGTCCTGGTATCATAAGATCCTGCGTGGAAACAGCTGCTTTGGTTACCTCTGCTTAATCACACAATTAGTTAGGTAATATATGTGGATATGAACAGATTAATAATTTAAATCAAGCACATTCCATTTGGAACATTTAATTTTTTCATTTATCTATCTACTAAATGTACGGCTTGCTTTTCATAATATAGAGACTAAAGACTGATTCAGTAAGAGTAACATTAGGAAAGTAAATCTCATCTATTCAAAAAATATATGTAAGATGTTATTTTCTGGTAAGCACTTCATAAGGTAACCCCTTGGTAAGAAAACACCAAAACAATTGTACTTTAAGACTGTGCAAAGGATAGCATTAAAAGTCTGCTTGCAAATTATAATTTCTTTTGTTTATTGCTTGCTGTGCTTTTCTGCTTTCAAAATGAAAGTTTTTCCTTCAAAAGAGAAATATTAATTGGTAAATCTAGTAACTCAAATCTATACTGGAAATAACAGCAATAAAGGACAAAACACGTGTTTCAGATGTGAGATTTTTAAAGTCAATTTTAATGCATTCTAACATCCGTGCAAGAGTAAACCTACAGTTCTTAATGGTCTAGTCTGCATAGCACTGCAGTCTCCAGACACTTTTAACAACAACAACAACAACAACAACAACAACAACAACAACAAAAAAGCATATTCAAGGACAAGAAATGTGGTTTGGGTCTCAGCTATCCTCAGACCTCTGCTATACAATTACAGAATATATTAAAATAGACACATTTCAAGGAAATAACATAGGTATGCATAAAATCTCAAAATAAGCATTGCAAATGTCCAAAATCATATTTGTTTAAAAACCCAGTATTATATTTTTTAAGTAGTGTCACTAGTGATGATCGATAAACTTAAAGGTTATAGTAACTAATTAGCTATTCTACTTTACATCTTTGCTTTAAAAAAGAATTATTTTCTATAAAAAATTTGTACTATATTTGAAAATTACTCTATGTCTTTGGTTATGAAGAAAAATGTATTTCTAATGCCAATGGGTAGTTCAAATGCTCACAGTGTATGTCGGTTCTGTTCCCTAGGTATTCTTCTCAATATATCATTAGACTGATTCAATTTAAAAAAAATTGGTGAACATGGATAATGTTCTTTCAGGATCTCCCTCAGTTGGTTTATTTCTAACACATTTTCTTTTTGTACATAGTCTCTACACTAGAAAAATAAAAACAATATGGAATTAACTTTCATTTTTCATAAGGATAAACAAAGAGTAAAAAAGTAAGGAAGCCACTTAATGAAGAATATGCAAGTTTGGGGACCTATTTCTCAGTGTTGTTGGAAACTGAATAAATTCATAAATGAAAAACAAATTCAAATTACTCTCTTTTTCAAAATATTTACTTTTGATGTTTTGGCCTTTTTTGTAGTTTTCATATTTAAATTTGATAAGGAAAGAAGTGGTAGATAAGTTTTGAATTCTGGCTGATTTATATAATTCCTTGAGATTGTATCTTCTAACACTTTTTACTATAAACCCCCCCAATTTTTAAGATTCTGTGACATTTTATACCTTTGTAGCCCAAGATTATTCATATATTTATTTATCTATTTACTCATCCATGTTCTTATATAAAGTTAACATAGCACAAAACAATTGAAAATAGCTTGTAATACTGGATACAATAAAGCAAGATAACATATCAGAAGTGTAGGAGAAATAGAAGATGACAGAAAAAAAGTCAAAGGGATGAAATAAAACCATCCGGGAGTTACTTTCGTTCATGTAATGCATGTAATGATGTCTCATTGTAGTCATTGACTACGAGGTTTTCGTTTACTATAAAAATACAACAATAATGATAATAATGATAAGAACCACTCAGATATATTTTTATTCTGTGCTAGACGTTGATCTAAGCTCTCTATATAATACATGTAATTTTTGCCTTAACCCTGAAATTATGCTCATTTTCTACATAATGAAACTGATGTTTAGAGAGCTTGTCCAAAACCTTGTCTAAATTGGAGATAATAAGTGTAAAGCCTAGAAATTCAAACTGGCTTCTTTGAGGCTCCAGCTACACCCACTAGCCCTAGGCTCCATATTTAATTTTTGCCAGATTTATCTTCATTATACACTAAAGGTCAAAGATTATTTGAACACCAAGCACGTTCGTGATGCTTAATGGAACTGACCCATCTAACTTAGATTTACAACTCATTATCCAAGAAACAGTAGTTCCTTCTATGACAGGATGACAGTTCCTAGGTACAGCTCAGTGCAGAGAACTTTAGCTTTGCAGAAATCTTTGTAGTGACAGTAGGTTAAAGATATCAACCTTCTAACTGGTTTCAATGGAAATAACATAAGTTTGTGGAAGTTAAACAGTAAGTTAGAATTTTTGGAGTCCTTGGGATTTTCCATGAAGACCATTATGTCAACTGTAAATAGCAACTGATTAATTTCTTCTTCTCTTATCCGCATGCTTTTTATCACCCCCCCCCCATATTGGTCTGGTTAGACTGTCTAGTTTCCTAGTCATAGAAAATAACACCACTGTAAATTGATCCTTTATAGGAGAATGTCCTATAGATTTTGTAACCATACGTACATAAGGTGTCATCAGCCATAATTGGCTCTTCAAAATGTCGTTCTAGTCTGAGTAGCCAGTTGCTTCATAGAGATGGGGAACATGGTGAAACTAGTGAATTCCTTAAGCTATGATACCACTCCTACTCTTCATTTGGTATAAAATGAACTCACTTTTCATTTCAAGGGTGCTAGTTCTATAAACTGGCACAACTCTGGAAAATGGTTGATGTGCACCATTCTATTGTGAGAATTAAGGTCAGACTTATTCACACTATCTGAAGCTTTTCCAGTTACACAAATCAAGTAAGACTTTAGTGGGCTACCATCAGTTTCAGTCCTAGGGACACTATGATCAGTTAGGTAAATCAAAGTTCTTTATGGGTCAAACCATTCTGGTATTTTCTGATAACCGCTTTGGACCTGCCACCCAACATGGTTCCTGGTCTCTGGAAGTTAAGTGCTTCCACCTAGTCCTTATCACTTCTGGATCTCATCAACCTTATTGGATTCAGAGAGCCCACTTTGATAGTAAAAGCTCCCACTGTTGCTCCTGGACTGCATGGAGCTCTTCACAGATGCTGGGGCACTCTTCTCCAATGTATCAAATCTCAAAGTTTTGTTGAAGGAAATGTCTACAGGGTTCTCACAGTTAGGGTGTGAGTGAGCAGATCTTACATAAAAGAGTCCACACAGCATTTCACTTTTTTCAAGCCTTTGATTATTTTCCTCTAGAGTATACCAAGAAGTTCTGGAATCTCAAGTTCATTTAGTGTGGACCACCTTTGGGTCTAGGTTTGAATATGTTGATTAAGCAAATTGTTGGAGCATTCCCAGTCACTCAATCTAACATAGTGAATAGACAATCTCTGCTTAGTGCACCTATATTAATATATTTAACCTGATTGAACATTATTCTCCTTCCACCCTGATCCTACACCTTAGGTTATGTTCCCATACATATTCTGTAGGTTTGTGTTAAAAATTGAAAATATCATGCAATTTCTTTGGAGTATAGGTGACTACCAAGGGGTCATACTTTGCCAGCAGGCCGGAAGCCTTCTGGGACTTGGTTCTGGTTATAGGTGTAGAAACAAGATGTGTGGGTATGAGATCAATAATTCTCTGCAGAAGACCTACTTCACTGGAGACAAATACAGGTTTTCAGGCAAGAGGAGTTAATCTACTCAGGAATGGAAGTTGTTTCTACAGGCAAATGAGGCCCAGTAAGGTTTAGGAGTTCAAAGTCTTCAACTTCATCACAGTCTGTCCATCAATCTTTATCCCACTTTTTAGGTCTACAGATTTCCAATACCTGATATAATTTTAGAATGCCCATGAAATTGGGAATTCCGTTTTCATAGTAATTTAGGCATCTGTAGATTAGAATTAGGACTTCATTTTTAAAAATCTTGATCCTGAAGTTACAGGAAATAATAAATTATTTTAGTGTAGTCATAAAAGTTCTCTGACCCCCTACTTGAAACCTGAGCTTAGACTTCATAAAAGTAACCCTTTTTGTCACTGTATGTTGTGGACTACCAGTATCTGGTTAACAATGACATTATTGCTTCTAAATGTAATCAGATCAGAGAACTAATTACACATTCCCATTGTAAGTTTCTGTTCCCCAGAAGAACTTCTGATACTAACAATGGTATCAGTCAGTGTTCTGGCAAAGAAGCAAACTCCACAAATATTATAGAAATTATAGAACAAGAGATTCATTATGGGAATGAGATTCCACATGACTGTGGAAGAAGCTGGAAAACAGGATTTTTTAAGACTTTCAGAGGAATTGGAGATTCACAGGAAAGTCACTAACCAGCCCTTCTCTGTAGTCAGCCACATCCAGGTGCCAGACTTGGACCATCAAAGACACATGAAGGAGTCCTGGCAGCAACGTGTAAACAACTCAGTGTTCCAAATAATTAACAATTTGTTTGCAGTTTTGACTATAGGCATTGGCATTTTCCCATTGCTCATAAATATAAACTACTTAACATATCATCATCTATCCATTTGGCAGAAAGAAAGGTGCTTTGTGTAGAAAATATTTTTCAATTCTAATGTGGGAGTGAAATTATATAAATATTTATTTCAAGGGAAATGAGTAACCACAGATCAGTAGGTTCATTTTTTTCCGCACTGATATTTATTTCATTTTTTCCTTGCTGAGCTTAATTTAAAAAATCTTGTGTGGGGAAGTTCAGTGCAATTTAATCAGCAGGAAAATGCATTTATTATGGAGAAAGCATTAAGAAACAAAGAAAAAGACTGCTGAGAGAATTTATTTTGGTAATTCCACCCAGAGGGCTAAGGTTAAAGATTCAATTTATACTCAACAGGGAGGAAGCAGTGAATAAAGGAGGCAGAGTGACTTAGCAAGATATTTTTGTGGTACAAATGCTTCAAGAGAAATTGTCAAATTGGTTTGGAACTGGGACTGGAACAACCAGCACACAATACAGAGCATTGGAAAAAATAACCCAGGTGAATTTTGCAGTTAGGAAAAGATAAACAGATTATCTTCATTACGGTATTCTAATATGTAAGCAAAATGTCATGAGACAAAAAGAAGTGAACTCTTTTGCCTAAGATAGATTGTCAAGAGTCTGTCAAAGAGATAACAGTAATTGGAACTTGGAGAATTAGTAAGCCTTTCCTTGCTACCACTTAAGGAGTGGCTGGTGATGTCCTAGCTTTGGATATCAGCAGGTTCAACATTATCGGGGTCATTGAAGATTCAGCAATGTGTTGGGAAGAGGGTACATTAAGATTTAGAAACATTTTGCTGGTGTGCAATTATGGCGATGATCTGGGAGATGAGCTGATGGTGATGCAGAGAAGGGAGAGAGGATGAGGAGGTTGATTATTTCTTAGGAGTGTCATAAAAAGGACTTTTGTAGACTAAACTGAGAGTTGGGTGGAGAAAAATCAACAAATATATCCAAAGTAGTAAAATGATCAAAATTTATAATATTTTAGGAAACTACGGCAACAAAATAGAGAAAGGACTGGTGTTGGAAGAGAAAAAAATTGCTGCAAAAGATACAGCTCTATCTGAAGTTTATTCAAGAATGAAAAATTGTGAAGATTAGAGTTGGGGAATGGGCATTTGGAGACATTTTTTTAAAACGGAGGAGAGAGAATATTATGGCTTCTGAAGTTACAGGAAAAGTAGAGATAAGTACAGAGTTATGGTAAGCGGAAGAAGTATAATGACGTAAGACAGAAGAACCAGAATTAAAGTTATATCACAAAAGGTTAACAGAATGGTAAGGCCAATGATTTTGTCTCTGAAAAGAAAGAAGGAAGGAGAGAAAGGAAAGAAGAAAGAAAATAAAGGGAAAAAAGAGAAAGCAAGCAAGCATCAAATCACTAGAGAAATTTTGGAAATGTAAAATTTTGTTGAGTGCTAAGGAGTGATCATTATTTCTGAAGGAATTGAGGAAAAGAAGCAGAATTTTTTTTCTGAAACATGTATAAATGAAAGTGTATCTCAAAAGAAATATGAAAAGGAATTTGTAAAAGATATGATGCCTCTTTCACTTTTGTTTCAAAGGGTAATAAGGTGAATTCAACCATATCTTGAAAGAAGTGCGCCTACGCTGAACCTGTCCTTTAAAGCTGACCAGCTTGTTGTTCGGTAATTGTATTTTTTCCATCATAGGATAAAATTATACACCGAACTTTTATTCAGTTATTTTCACTTAATGTTATTTTGTTTATTCTCACCCATATCATAAAATATTCTTCGAAATAACATTTTAGTAAGGTATAACATTTGATTTCCTATGTGGATTATGATGTATCGAACCTTTCCCAATTGCTGGGCCTTTGTGCTGTCTCTTATTTTTGGTATTATTAAAAAAAAAAACAGCTGATGAGCATCCAAATGCAACAACCTGAACCAGCTTTCTTAGAGGAATTTTCTTCAAGTGGAATTACTGAATCAAGGGACTAAATATATTTCAGTCTTTGGAAATATGATGTCCAATAGTCCTGCAAAAATACGTAACAGCTACAAGCCCATTAGCAGTGTGTGAGAAGGACCATATCATCGCATGCATGTCAATGCTCAATATCGACATTTAAAAAAATACTTACTAATTTGGGGGCAAAAGTATTTCTTTGATTTGCTTGCTGGCAATACTGGTCATTTTTTAGTATGCTTGTTTATCATGTCATTGATTTTTGTGCATTTTTATCTAATTTTCTATGAAAATCTCACTTCTAAAAATTGTTTCTAATGTGAGCACCAAAAACATCCAAACAGCATTTTACGTACATCAGTAGCACAATGGTTTTGGAATATACTGAGGAGGGTCCTGTGGGGACAAGAGTACATTTGTGTTTAAAACATTGCATTTTTGAAAGAATTACTTAAATTTGAATAACAAATGAAACAAATTTAGAAATAATGACTCAAAAGATTTGGAATACAAACACTGGTTATTACTGAATATATACAGCATATCAATTATGTAGCATATAAATATTGAGTAATTGTTATGGGTATATATTTGATACTACCAGTATTCTTATAAGATGGATTTGAAATATAAACCACGTGTCAGCAAAATTAAAAATTTAAAAATGCAACTGACTGGGAGGAGTTAGGGTGGTGGAACGGTAGGGGGACTCTGGGCTTGCCTTGTCTCTCAAACACAGATCAACATCACATCATTTTGAACAATGAGGAAATAGATCTGAGGATTAAGAAAACAATCTGCACAGCTAGAGGGAGAGGATGTGGTAGTGCAAGGTTCAGAGATGTGAATTGGGAGAGAGAAAAGCCACGGTGTGGTAGAGGGGAGGGAATCTTTTTTGTGGAGAGAAGTCAGGAAGAGAGGGAGAGGGCAGGAAACAGCAGTGGGTGGGGTTCGTGCAAGATGCTGTGGTGTGGCGATCCCCTGGGTCACACTAGGAGAAAAAGTTCCCCGTCCTGGAGTACATTTGGAAGAGGGTATATTGCTTCTCCAAGGACAAAAGACCCACCAGGTGCCATTGAGCAGCTGTTCAACAGCAGGGGATAGAGGCACGTGCAGAGGGCAGAAACCTGATCACAGCTTTTCACTGTGCTTCACCATAGACTCAGGGAACCCACACAGGTGTGTGACTGCTTGTCTGGGACAGAATGGTGCCAGGTGCAGTGCTGTGAGGCTTTCCTCTGGGGGGCGGGGGGACAGTCTGCCCCTTGCTGGGTCTTTTAAGATTTGGAGTCATGAATCCCAGCCTCTGGTCAGTTCTCCAAATACAGGAAAACTGTGGCACCAGGCGTGCCAACAGCCTGGGCACAGATAAGTTGAGGGCAGGGAACTGGCAATGCCTGGGACACCAGAGAGGAGAATTTTTGCTGTTCTGTGATGGCCTTCTGAGCAGTGTGACCATGACAAGAGGGCAGGGTCATGCCATCTTCCACACACCCCTCCCACCAGCACAGTTGGACTTCAGAGAGAAACACAGCATCTGCAGTGGAGATTAGAGTCACTTACACCAAACTCTACAACCCTCAGACCAGCAGGGACATCTTTACTAGGGCGGTCTGACTGTGAGCCAGTGCAGTGGGCCTCTCCCTCAGAAGACCAACATAGGGCCCCCGTGTGTACCCGAGTGCACTAATGATAGATACTCCAAATGTCAGCATCAGTTCTGGTGGAAACAGAACCAAGCTGGTTTGCTTGCTTTTTTATTATTATTATTATTTTATTTATTTTATTTTATTTTATTTTATTTTATTTTATTTTATTTATTTTATTTTATTTTTTTGGATTCAGGCTTATAGTTTTTAGTTCATTTGTTGGTCTGTTTGTTTCCTTTTCTCATTTTCTTGATCAGGCTTTTCTTTTTCTTGTCTTTCTCTTTTTCTTTGGAATCAGGTTTATAGTTTGTCTGTTTGCTTTTTTGTTCCTTTTCCTTTTCTCTTTTCTCAGATCAGGTTTTTTGTTTTTTTGGTTTTTTTAAATCAGGCTTAACAAACAAAATCAAAGAACACCTAGTTAAAGGTCCAAACTCCATGTAAGGAAGGTTAAAGGTCCATTCCACTGCATGTAAGGAAGAACTCTGCAGAGGACTGACCTCTGGGAAAGAGCAGCCAAAATGCAACAGGAGAGTGCACACAGCATACACCAGAAACAATTCCTGAAGCACCAGGCCCTAAACAGTGTATGACCCCTTCTTAATATAGTATTAGTCTTAGGAGCAGGAAACATAACGAGCTTCTATAACACACAAAAGACAGAAACCTAGACATGATGACAAGAGAGAGAAATTCTTCCCAAAAGAAAGATCAAGAAGAAATCATATCCAGGGATTTGCTCAAAAGAGATATAAGCAATATATGTGAATAAAAATTTAGAACAACAGTCATAAGAATACTAACTGGGCTTGAAAGAAGCATAGGAGACACCAGAGAAACCCCAGCTACAGAGATAAAAGACCTAAAAACTAGTCAGGCCGAAATAAAAAATTCTGTAACTGAGATGCAAAACCAACTGGATGTAATCACAAAGTAGATGGAAGAAGCAGAGGAATGGATAGGTGATGGAGAAGATAAAATTATAGAAAATGATGAAGCTGGAAAGAAGAGGAAAAGAAAACTATTAGGTCACCATTATAGACTTAGGGAGTCCCAGAAGGAGAACTCCCTGAAGAAGAGCGGGAAGAAGGGGCAGAAAGTTTATTTGAACAAATTACAGATGAGACACTTTCTGAATCTGGGGAAGGAAACAGGCATTCAAGTCCAAGAGGCAGAGAACTCCCTTCAAAATCAACAAAAACGGGTTAACACCAAGACATACCATAGTGAAACTTGCAAAATACAAAGGTAAAGAGAGAATTCTGAAAGCAGCTAGGGGCAAAAGGTCCTTAACCTACAAGAGTAGACACATAAGGTGAATGGCAGACCTGTCCACAAAAACTTGGCAGGGGAGAAAAGAGTGAGATATATTCAGTGTGCTCAATTGGAAAAATATGCAGCCAAGAATAGTATATTCAGCAAGGCTGTCATTCAGAATAGGAGGAGAGATCAAAAGTTTCCAAGACAAGCAAAAAGTAAAGGAGTTCATGAACACTAAACCAGCTCTGTAAGACATATTAAAGGGGACCCTTTGAGCAGGAAAGACACCAAAGGCAACAAAGACTAGAAAGGAACAGAGACAATCTACAGGAACAGCAACTTTACAGGTAATACAATGGTACTAAATTCATATCTATCAATAATTACTCTGAATGTAAGTGGACTAAATGTTCCAGTCAAAAGACATAGGATATCAGAATGGTTTAAAATAAAACAAGACCCTTCAATATGCTGCTTACAGTAGACTCATTTTAGACCCAAAGTCACCTCCAGATTGAAAGTGAGGGAGTGAAGAACTATCATGCTAATGGACATCAAAAGAAAGCTGGAGTAACCATACTTGTATCAGACAAACGAGATTTTAAATCAAAGACTGTAATAAGCAATGAAGATGGGCACTACATCATAATAAAGGGGTCTATCCAACAAGAAGACCTAACAATTGTAAATATTTATGCCCCCAACTTGGGAGCAGCCAAATATATAAATCAATTAATAACAAGTTTAAAGAAACTCATTGATAATAATAATATAGTAATAGTAGTCAACCACAAGAAAAAAATTGGAAAGGCCACAAATACATGGAGGTTAAAGAGCACCCTACTAAAGAATGAACGGGTTAACCAGGGAATGAAAGAAGAAAAAAAAAATACATGGAAGCAAATGAAAATGAAAACACGACAGTCAAAACCTAGCAATGCTAGGAGGGAAATATATAGAATACAGGCCTTCCTCAAGAAAAAAAGTCTCAAATACATAGCCTAACCTTACACCTAAAGGAGCTGGAAAAAGAATTAGCAAATAAAGCCTAAAACCAGCAGAAGAAGGGAAATAATTAAGATTAGAGCAGAGATAAGTGATAGGAAAAAAATTCCATGCTCATGGATTGGAAGAACAAATATTGTTGAAATGTCTACACTACCAAAAGCAATCTAGATATTCAGTGCAATCCCTATTAAAATACCAAGAGCATTTTTCACAGAGCCAGAACAACAATCCTAAAATTTGTACGAAACCAGAAAAAAACCCAAATCACCAGAGTAATGTTGAGAAAAGAAAACCAAAGCTGGAGGCATCACAATCCCGGACTTCAAGCTACGTACAAAGCTGTAATCATCAAGACAGTATTGTACTGGCACAAAAAGAGACACATAGATCAGAACAGAATAGAGAACCCAAAAATGGACCCACGAGTATATGGTCAATTAATCTTCAACAAAACAGGAAAGAATATCCAATGGAAAAAAGACAGTCTCTCCAACAAATGGTGTTAGAAAAACTGGACAATTACATGCAGAAGAAGGAAACTGAACCACTTTCTTATACCATGCACAAAAATAAATTCAAAGTTAATGAAAGACCTAAATGTGAGACAGGAAACCATCAAAATCCTAGAGGAGAACACAGACAGCAACCTCCTTGACTTTGGTCATGGCAACTTCTTACTAGACACGTCACCGGAGGCAAGGGAAACAAAAGCAAAAATGAACATTGGGACCTCATCAAGATAAAAAGCTTCTGCACAGCGAAGGAAACAATCATTAAAACTAAAAGGCAGCCTACAGAATGGAAGAATATATTTGCAAATGACATATCGGATAAAGGGCTAGTATCCAAAATTTATAAAGAATTTATTGAGCTCAACACCCCCAAAATAAATAATCCAGTTAAGAAATGGGCAGAAGACATGAACAGACATTTCTCCAAAGAAAACACAAATGGCTAACAGACACATGAAAAAGTGTTCAACATCACTCATCATCAGGGAAATACGAACAACTCAGGAAACAACAGATGTTTGGAAGGATGTGGAGAACGGGGTACCCTCTTATACTGTTGGTGGGAAAGCAAACTGGTGCAGCCACCCTGGAAAACAGTATGGAGGTTCTTCAAAAAGTTAAAAATAGAACTACCCTACTACCTAGCAATTTCACTACTGGATATTTATCCAAAGGATACAAAAATACTGATTCAAAGGAGTACATGTACTCCAATGTTTATAACAGCACCATAAACAATAGACAAGTTATGGAAAGAGCCCAAATGTCCATCGACTGATGAATGGATAAAGAAGATGTGGTATCTATATTGGAATATTATTCAGCCATCAAAAAGAATGAAATCTTGCCATTTGCAATGATGTGGATGAAACTAGAATGTATTACACTAAGCGAAATAAGTCAGTTGGAAAAAGAAATTCCATATGATTTCACTCATGTAGAATTTAAGAAACAAAACAGATGAACATAGTGGAAGGGAAAGAAAAAGTAAGATTAAAAACAGAGGGAGGAAAACCATAAAAAAACTCTTTAACTGCAGGGAACAAACTGAAGGTTACTGGAGGAGAGGTGGGTGGGGGATGTGCTAAATGGGAGATGGGTATTAAAGAGGGCATGTGTTTTGATGAGGACTGGGTGTTATATGTAAGTGATGAATCACTAAATTCTACTCCTAAAACCAATAATACACTATATGTTAAATAACTTGAATTTAAATAATATCTTGGAAGAAAAAAAATAAAAATAAAACCTACTTTAATACTCTGCTTTTAAATTCCCAAATTGTATCAGGAAAAAGAAAATGAAGTGAGAGAAACACGGTAAATGCGTTATAAATTCCTTTTCTAATGTAGATGGAATCAACAAATATAATTCCACTCTTTTTTTTTTAAAAGATTTTATTTATTTATTCGACAGAAATAGAGACAGCCAGCGAGAGAGGGAACACAAGCAGGGGGAGTGGGAGAGGAAGAAGCAGGCTCCTAGCGGAGGAGCCTGATGCGGGACTCGATCCCATAACGCCGGGATCACGCCCTGAGCTGGAGGCAGACGCTTAACTGCTGTGCCACCCAGGCGCCCCTATAATTCCACTCTTAACACTGACAACTAAAGACAGTATAAACATTTATAAAAACTTGAATGTTGATATTAATAGTACTCCAAGACTTTTCTGGAAGATATTCCAGAAAAATGCACATAAAACAAATTAAAAAATATTTATATAGCAAATCACAAAGTCAAATGCACAACGTAGTATCTTAAACACAAATAGCAGGAAACAAGTTAGAAAAATGTGAGTTAAAATAAATATGCGTGATATAAGTTCCCCAATTACTAGAGCTAATGCTCATAAATTGAATTTAGTATTAAATATTATGCTTCTCTAAGGTATAGAGTTGTTGATTCACTATGTTCAATCACTAGTACACCTGAAACTAATGTAACATTTTGTGTTAACTACACTTCAATTAAAAAAAAATTTATGCTTCTCCAACATGTTAGGTGCATTTCCAGAAAACACTATCATAGTAGACCTTATGGGGAAAATAGGGTTGGGACTAGGCCTCTAAGTAGTTTATATGCAACTTTTTCACCTCTAAAAAACAATCCTAAACAATATCCTAGAACAGATTAAATGACATTTTAACATCACATAAAGTAAAACATATTGTGATTTTTGTTCTAATTTGCTAGAGTAAATGTAGAGTGTATCATTAAAAAGAAAGGAGAGAAACAACCAGATATTGTGCATCTTCTAGTGAAATGATGCTATTAAGTCTATTCAACTCTAGATCTAGTAGTTTATAGGAAATACCGGAGACCAAAATCATGTTAACTTCTTGAGGAGGCAATCAACGAAGTCTAGAATTTGGGAACTAGTATAGAACAAGGGATCTGATTTCAACAAAAAGTTCACCAAGAATAAAAGAAAAAAGAATGGAAGACATGGGATAGTATCAAGGAATATCAACCAAATACACTGTATAAACCTTGTACTTCAATTATACCAATTATCAAAATCAATCACTTAGTGGATATTTGATATTAATGAATTACCATTTTCTGTTTAATTATGGAACTAAATTTATGTTTAAATCAATCTATTTTTAGAAATTCGGATTGAAATGTCTATGGATATAATTACCTAATGTTTGGGGACAGGTTTCAAGATGACTTGGTATAGAGGGAAATTATTGAAGATACAGATAAAACAAAATTGGCCATACTTTGATAACTATTGAACCTTGGTGATGAATACATGGGGTGTCATTAAACTACACACTTGTGTGTGTGTTTGAAATTTGCCATTAAGTAAAGACAAAAGCAAAAGGAGGAAGAATAATGGAAATGGAATGAGAGTACAAGCTACTGAGTTGTGGAGACAGGGGAAACTTTCCCAACTATGGAAAGAATAGCACAAATAAATTTTGCTTCCAAACGGAGCAAATGTATAAACTGAGCCAAGAGAAGGAAACTAAACAGACATTATGTACAGCGTTCGTAAGCAGCTTGCCGCACTCAGCTGTGTTGAAATACTTTGCATTCAGCTGCTCTTACTTGGTTGCCTCGACTTGCTCATTGTGAATGAAGTAATTCATGGTGCAGAAACATACGCTTCAGGAGGACAGACTACGAAGAAAGCAGGGATGACAATTTTATCAGTATAGAGTTAAAATGAATTAAATTAGGCAGAGAAGATCATCCATTTTAACTTGACAAAATATACAGCCCTCGTTAAGTATAAAAATCATGAACACTTATATACATCTTGTCTCTTATCACACTACTATGTAAGTGCAAACTATTTTTCACCCAATTTGTATTTATTATTCAGATGCAGTCTTATTTGTCTTTGATATTAATATTCCCTCCAATAGTTTTTTAAAATCAAACATTTCAATTCTTGAGTGATAATTTTATTTCCATGATCTGGAGGTTGTGCTTATTTTTTCCATGTAAAGCTCACATTAAGATATAATGCTTGAGACTTTATATGTAACAAAATTTTTATTTTTTATACACAAATTTTAATTTGAAATGTATCTAAATTCCTGGACAATTATACTTCTCTCTCAAAGTTTTACAGCATTTGTTTTCTTCTGAAATTTCATGTTCAAAAATTTCAGTTTTTGAATCTGTGAAGATATTTTTCCTAATATTTTTAGAATTCAAAGTTCAGCAGGACATACTGTACATGTTCATTTTATTCACCGTACCCTGCTATGAGAAGAGACAGTTTGATCACTCAATTTTGTGATTATTTATTTTAACCAATTTCCTTTTCTAGGACTGGTTATTCGTTGCAAGTTGAATCTTCATGATTAGTAATAAATATGTTCCTCTCCTTTTGGTATTATCTCAACTTTGTCCTTTACAGTATTTATCCAAATTTTTTAATCTAAATTTTTTGAAAGGTCAGATGTGTTATTTTTTGCAAGAAACATCTACAAATATCTGGATGCTAGTTTTGCCATCTAGTTTCAATTCATAATACAGATTTGATTAATATGACATGGCATTAACACAAAGATTACATAAATGCAAACAAGTTATATTTTGTATGCATCCTGCATAAAAGAACAGCCTATATGTTTTGTAATAACAGGTCACAATGCTAATGGTGGGAATGCTTCCTTGTTATATTGAGTCAGATATATGTAGCTGTGGAGTAATTGAATTTCTGCCCCAGTATAGTATTGAATTATTTCACATAAATATCATTTTATCAGTGAGTCAGTACTGTAGGTTTAGCTAGCATGAATTTATTAAATACCCATTAATACAAATTTCTTGATACCTCTAGTAACTTCTCAATAAATTTTGACTGGGCACCTTAATCCCCAGGATCATTCTATTGTTGTGATTTCCCACGGATAGAAGTAATTACAGTATTTCCTTTTTGGAGAGAATATTCAAGTGAGTTTATTTTTAACAATGCATACTTCTTAAAAATGTAAGCTTCATACCAAAATGAATTATTTGGTAAGAATTTATGTTCTCCCAGAACTTCATACCCTATACTGTCTCGAATATCACTATGAGTGTTTTACGTTTTTGAATTGATACTTCACTTGCAGAAAATTCTTAGGATCTGTTCTTACCTGCTTTGGGAAATGGAAGGCAGTGTGGGTCTTTTGAAATGGATGCCAAATAGGGGTAACCACGTCCCCAGTTCTACCACAGAATTGGATACCATAGACTTTTTGTTTCTGCCATCTGTGCTTACATCCAGGTAGACCCTGAATTTAAATTTGGCTCCAGTAATACTATGATTTAAGAGACACTAATGAAGTGCTCAGTCTGTTTTTTAAAAATGTTCAGTCATCAACTATCCCAATGCATAATATAAAGTGACTAGCAGGGGCGCCTGGGTGGCTCAGTCATTAAGCGTCTGCCTTTGGCTCAGGGCGTGATCCCAGCGTTCTGGGATCGAGCCCCGCATCGGGCTCCCTGCTCAGCAGGAAGTCTGCTTCTCCCTCTTCCATTCCCCCTGCTTGTGTTCCCTCTCTCACTGCCTCCTGTCAAATAAATAAAATATTTTTTAAAAAAGTGACTAGCAAATAAGAAATTTATCAATGTTTATTCCTAATACATTTTTAAAACTGCTTAACTTCACTCCCTATTCCCAACTAACCCATGGTATTGTAACGTGAGATCCCTGTTTCACTGCCCTACCTTAAATTTCTCCTTTTCACTCCATCCCACTTTTCTTCTTTAAATCACTTGTTACTATCAATAAATCAAAGAACCCCTTGACATTTTTCTCATGTTTTTCAGATTGCTTTTGCTCAACATATTTGATAAACTGTTGATAAATAATTTTACATGATCCTGGAACAACTACATACTAAATGTCCACAGACATAAAATGCAGGAATTGTTAAGGGCAGATTGATTTCAAGCTCTTTCATCCCTGGTTGTGGAGTTGCAGGAACACTACTATAAAATAGTGTTTATTACAATTGTATTTAACAAGGACAATAAAGTCACAGCAGTATGTCCCATTCCAAACTTTTTAGCATTTACATCAGGAAAAAATATATACTTTTTAAGATTTTATTTATGTATTTGACAGAGACAGCCAGCGAGAGAGGGAACACAAGCAGGGGGAGTGGGAGAGGAAGAAGCAGGCTCCCAGCAGAGGAGCCTGATGTGGGGCTTGATCCCAGAACGCTGGGATCAGGCCCTGAGCCGAAGGCAGACACTTAACAACTGCGCCACCCAGGCGCCCCAGGAAAAAATATTTCTTGATCAGGCAACACTAATTGGGAAGTATCCGAATGGGCCTTTGCCTGGATATTTGATACAAAAATTCCAAAGACTGAGAATTAAACTGGGAAATGCAATACCATAATTTGATTCATGATTCTTTCCTTGTTACAGAGCAAATTCTTACGTTCAGCACTTCACGAAGCTAAGGGACGCTGTACATTGCTTGAAAAGGTCAATCTACCTAAGCCGGCAAATGGGCATTTGCTGAGCCAAGAGGGTGACTTTCTGCTTTTCCAGCAAAAGGGAGGGGCTTCACTCTGCGCACCTAGAAATTCAGACACACCTCCTTGTATGTGCCAAGCACGCTCTGCGGAGGTAGTCTCAAACCTGCTTAGAATGCATCGAAGGGCAGTTGTAACATCCACGTTATGTTTTATGATGTAATCAATAGATTTACCATGAGTCACTTGGTTAAGTGTAGCAGAGCTATCATGGAAACAGGTTTGGGGCTCAGATGACTATGGTTCAGTGTTGGGGCCCATCCCTTACTAGTTGTTTGACCTGGGGCAAAATGCTCAACCCCTCAAGCTCTCATTTTCCTTACTTTTAGGGGCATCGACTCCTACCTCATTCTTTGATGGGGAAAGTCAAGTAAATATGAAACTCATAGTTCTTGGCACAGAACCAGTGTGTCCAAATGACAGGCTCTATTTTCTCTAGATGTTTTAAATATATATTTTTAAAGTATTTTGAGAGAGACAGAAAGCCTGAGCAGGGGGGAGGGGCAGAGGGAGAAGCAGAGCAGGGAGCCCTGAGCAGGGATCCTGAGGTGGGGCTCCATCCCAGGACTCTCGAGATCATGACCTGAGCCGAAGGCAGATGCTTAACTGAGCCACCCAGGCACCCCTAGATGTTTTATAATTATAAACATTTAAACAACGCAATGTATTTATTGTCCTTATGAAACTACCAGGAAGGGCCAGCAATCCCTGTACCAACAGGTCAAAAGATTACTCCAGCTTTGCTGTGAAAGAGAGATGGGAAGGGGGTCAACGCTCAGAGGCGAAGACCCTTCACTCTTCTTTGCTCCTGCTTTTATTGGTCCTTCAGGATAATCACAAATCTGTATCACTGTGTCTCAAGCCCGATGTGCGACAAGTGGTCTTACTGAAACTGGGAAGATACAATATGCTACTTTGGGAGTTTACAGGGAAGATACAATATGCTACTTTGGGAGTATTCTTCCAGTTCTGCTAAACATAGCCTAAGGGCCAATGCATAGATCTTACACCACAGACTGTCTGGGCTAAGAAAGCTTCGGGAAGGCAACTCCCCCACGTCATTCCAACCGCAGAGTGGTCACGTAGGCCTCGGCATTCCAAAGGCCTACACCCCTCTCCCGAACCTTCCCCGCCCTTTGTGGCCTGTTACATTTTAGCAAGCCAGGTATTATGGCTGATTTCATGGTCCACATTAACCCCAACATCTCCCCCTTTTTGTTTCTTTAAGCAAGTAGTTCTTGAGACAGTTGCGCTGTGAAGATATGCTGCACATCTCTGGCGGTGGATAGGGCATTTACTCCAATTTTGCGGACTATGATGAGAAGAAAAACAGTATTATTACAATAGCAACTCCAAAGAACCCCCATTTTGTGGAGGAGAACCATGTGGCCGGGTTAAGCCACTGCAGATTTGTTAGAAAGATTGCCAAGCTTCTGTACGAAGCTTAGGATTTTCCACCACCGTTAATGAGGTGAGGATCTGATCCTTCAGCTGCCGAACGCCGAAAGTTAAATCATCATGGAATGATCCATGCATTTGCTTTTTTATCTTTTCCCATTCACGTACAGACTGGTTCCAGATGGATCTGTGAGCCCAGTCACAGAGGAGGCCTTGCCGATAGGGAGGCTAAGGCTTCTTGTTTTTCTGTAAGATATTCAATAGCAGCTTCCATTAGTTGAAGACGTCCTAATAGTTTTGATCAATAGTTTGTTGAAGGTGACATTCCCTTGTGGTGTAACAGCCAGCTGGTCCACAAAGGCAGCGGTTTGAACTGAGTGTGAAAGAGGCACTGCCACACCAGTGGGGCCATCACTGAGATGGCCGGAAATGCCGGCAATGAGCAGGCCCAGGGAGCGCTTGGGCCATCTTGATGTCAGAGAAGGCCTGATGCAGAATGCTAATGGATTTGGATTCTTCCCAACCTCTGGTACGATTAACAGGGATAGTGGCATTGTTGAATATAGGAAAAGGGGCATCCGCCCAAGTACAGGTTTCCAGAGGGGGGATTTATAACATAGGCCCCCAAAAAGGATGCAAAGCACCGAGGCCAACAGCAGAAGACAAACAAGCATATACACTGTGGTAGAGCTGTGTAAGCACATACCTTAGCCAAGAACATGTTTTCAGAAGTAGAGGGTTCACTGGTTTGTTGTACAATCTCCTTGGCTTTCTGGGTGTCTTCGAGGTCTCCCCAGGTCATGAATTTGGCCTTTGGGTATTGGGGAGGTGTATGAAGGGCAGCTGTTTTTCTAGATTCAGGCGACTCATCTGAGGGACTGGATTCTGAAGGCGTCAGACCATGGTGATGTTTAACGGGGATCCACACTGGTCCGTCCTTAGTGGAAACATGAGCGTAAGTTCATTGCCATGTTAGGAGTTCTACTCGCGCCTGTCAAATGCCCATGTTTGGGTCCTTGCAGAATACTTGGGCTCATGTTTTTGGTGGGGAGTGCAGTTTAAAATGTTTTCCTTTGGCAGAAGTTTCAAAATCAGAATTTAAATTAAAAAGATTTAGAGTAAACAATGGTTTCTGTAATTGTGCTATAGGACCCGTATCTCCCTGTTTTTGTTTTGTATCATGTGTTTAAAGGTAGAATGTGCTCTCAATAGTCTGATTGTGACTGATTGGTCTCCAAATAGCTCGCTGTTCATTTACTGACGAATTCGATGAAGGGTTCTCGGGGCCCCGCTAATAGAGACAGAAGAGCCTTGAGGAATGCCCTGATCAGGGATCCGTTCCCAAGCTCGTTTTGCACGGAGAGCATTGTTCAAAGACTAGAGCGGCTGGAAGTTGTCCTACCTGTAAGGATGGACGTTTCCCCTGAAGCGTATTAGCCACTATAGGAACTCCCGCTGAGTGATTTCGAGCAGCTTGTTTTTCATGTAATTCGTCATATTCAGTATGCCAGACCCAATACTGAGGGGCCTCAAGTACTGTTTTACATAGATCTGCCAATGCCAAGGGGTCCTATTGTAATTATTAGCCAGAGAGTCAATACGTCCTTTCGAGAAAGGGGATGAGGCCCCATTTTCCCTAATACTTTCACGAATTTCCTTAAAGAAACCAAAAGGCAGAGGCTCATGAATTCGCTGTTGCTGCCGGTCCAACAACACTGGGAACACATCTAATTCGCCTTTAAAAATAGCCTCTCTATTACAAGGGCCCATCACAGTCCTTAAGGTAGAGGGAGTGGACCCTAGAGGCAAATTCAGTTTCTGAGGAAGGTTTTCAAGTAACAGAGGCGGGGAAGAAAGTCTTGTACAGACTCCCATGCAGGTGGAGAAAGATCTTCCCCATTATGAATTATTGCGATTCCTCCTCCCTAGTGCAGATGGGGGGGGGGGTGTTAATTAACTTAGTTTCGTCTGTGTTCTCAGTGAGAGGGGCATTAGGGGAAGCTTCTGTATGTAAAGGAGCCGGAGCAGCTTGAATTAAACCCCAGGTAGTTAGAGCAGAAAGAGGAATCTTACAGCCTTGTTCACGGTTTCTTTTCGTATTAGTACCTTGTCTTTCCCAGAGTTCTAAGAATTTACATCCGAAACCACTTGTAACATTTGTGGGAGCTGATCCTCAATTATCGTAGCCCCATTATCCTTTAAGAGTTGCCTTAAACCTGAGTATATTATTTCTTCTCGAGAGAAAAGCTTTGCCTTTGCCCCGTATCTGCAGTTTTTAAAGACCTTTTAATTCCCTAGAAATACGCGAGTCTGAAACTTTCCCGAACTTGGCCTTGAGCTGATGCCAACTTACTGTGTGCAGACTTCTCGTTTTCGGGGGTCCGTATGGTGTCCGTTGCAAGATGGTCATGTGCGGGTCACCACCTGCCAGGAACAGCAGGCAATCCCTGTACCCACGTTATCAAAGAGGACTCCAAACTTTGCCGTGAAGGAGAGGAGAACGCAAAAGGATCAACGCTCACAGGCGAAGATCCTTTGCTCTTCTTTGCTCCCCCTTTTATTGGTCCTTCAAGAAATCACAAATCCTTACCACTGTTTCTCAAGCACATGGTGTGTGACAGGGGGTCTTACTGAAACTGGGAGGATCTGTTTACCGGGAAGATGCTATATGCTAATTTGGGCGTGTTTTAGGAGTTCTGCTAAATGGAGCCCAAGGGACAGTTACCTACGTCTCTTAGATCACGGGGCGACTGACTGTTCGGGCTAGGAAGGCTTTCCCCGAGGCATTCCAAAGGCAGAGTGGTCACGTAGGCCTTGGATTCCAAAGGCCTAGCCCTTCTCTGAAACCTTCGCTGCCCTCAGGGGCCTCTGTGTTACATTTTAGCAAGCCAGGTATTACAGCCGATTTCACGCTCTACATTAACTCCAACACAAAACAGGTAAGTTTCCTGTGTTTTCACTTACTTGCGGGAGTTGAGAACTCCTTCACCTCCAAATGACATTACAAACAATGGAAATAAGAAATGTTTATTAGTGCTAACAATGTTTAGTACTTCTTGATTTTTTTTTTTTTTTGAATGTAAAGTATCTTGCTGAAGACATGACGTGACTCTAATTAAGACTCAGTCTTTTAGGGGCGCCTGGGTGGCGCAGTCGTTAAGCGTCTGCCTTCGGCTCAGGGCGTGATCCTGGCATTGTGGGATCGAGCCCCACATCAGGCTCCTCTGCTGGGAGCCTGCTGCTTCCTCTCCCACTCCCCCTGCTTGTGTTCCCTCTCTCGCTGGCTGTCTCTGTCAAATAAATAAATAAAATCTTTAAAAAAAAAAAAAAGACTCAGTCTTTTAGGCATTTATTTTTGTTCCTATTCTAGAACAAGATTAATAGAGACAGGCAAAATAATATTCCTAATTAAGTTAATCATGCTTAGTCTGTTAATCGTAAGGTGCATAAATTTATCTCTGCACTGCATGAGCCTAGAAGCTACTTACTGGAAACTACACATTTCTTGTTCAAAATTAAGAAAATTAGGGTCCAAATACATTTGAGGTTTGCCTAGACACATTTTGCTCTGATTTGATTTTAATAGAAGACGTCTGGCAGGAATAAGGCCATGGTACTCTGTTCATGCGATAATTTCTAACAGTCAGTAGGACCATTTTGATATATTTCATTATCCTTATAAATTGAAAGGAGATGTTTGGGCCTGCATGGAAATGCTGATGGCGGCGAGCTCCACACATCTGCGTTGACCCTTGAACTTCATTCACAGTTCACACTGTAGGAACCCCCTATGCTGGCAGTCTCGCCATCTTCGTTTCCATTTAAATTGGCACATTTTATTCTAGAGAGACATAGCCTGCTTGCTCTGAAACTTGATATTTATCCTGTGTAACCCTTTTCCACAGTGTAGGTGGGCATACCATCGGTGTCACAGAATAGTGTACCAATCTTAGAGATAAATGTTTGCAGTGGTTTTCAAGGGAGAAAAAATAAAGTGAAATCATGTAAATAGAGATCTCATAGTGGTGGACATACAGGAAGTCTCCCCAAATGACAGCTTCTATTATTTGAAGCTATTTTGATTATTTAAATGGCGAACAATACAACATATATGTTATTCTTGTAATAAGTAATCTAATATTTCATTGCCAGTCATGAAGAATTCAAATATAATCAGTTTCAAAGATGCAGAAAAGGGGAACATTACAGGGAAGTAAATTGACCATCGTCTTTTTCTTAGGTCTATTTGATGAAGAAATATGAGTCTTTGGGTTTGCTTTGCTCCTTTTCTTTGTTTCGTTGGCTATAAGCGTATCAAGGGATTCCTTTCTTGGAGCCACTGCCTCCCTGAAGTGTAGTCCTCCACAAAAGGAGACCAATTCATAAAGGCAAAGCTTATGAACAGATGCAACATTTCCTGACCACATTTAAAAACCATTTTTTTCTCTCTCATAAGTTTTGCTAATAGATCACTATTTATTGAGTGCCTACAGCACGTGTATCTGTGCCTCTGGCCATATACTTAATTCCGATATGGCTACCTGATGCTGGGGTACGCATTATGCAAAAGGAAATGTTACTTTGGGTTGTGAGACACAACCAGAGTTCTTCAGATTCTTCCAGTGTGAACTGGACATGGCGCATTTTCTATAGGACAAATGTGTTAGCTTATTTGTGGCCCAAGTTTGATGTATCATTAGTTTCCTTCCAGCTATTATGTTGGTCTTTCCAAAAGGAATAATTTATTACAAATGGGATTCATTCATTCCTAATTAAGGTCATTAAATTACTAACATTTTAAACAGAAGTTAATAGGTGCTTGAGCTGACATTTTAAGAAGTTCACTCTTAGTTGATTTTAAATTAATGAGCTCTGTGAAAGAAGTGTATTGTTGCCGATTCAATTTAAATCTTTATGAGGGATTAATACTCAGAGGGGCTTGCCTAACTCCCCAGTCATGTGACCTGGAGCCTGTTGTTTAACCTTATGAACCTCATATTCCTCGTAACCACATGGGTAAGAATAATAGTTTTCCTGAAATGGTAATTTTGAGTATTGAACCAAGTCAAATAATGTAAAGTGCTTTGCCCAGCTGAAATATATACTCGATCTATTATTTGATGATGGTTAAAAGTATTTTTATTTTGGTTCTTTTAAAAAATTTTTCAGGTAATTCTCTGAGATAAATCTTACGATGTTGCAAAAATAAGAAAGAGAAGCAAAGAAACAAATAAATATTATAGAAGCAAGGAGTGGGGGAGAGTTCTCTTCAAGTGGCTCCATGCCCTCGATTACTGCCTAGGCTAAGGGGTAAGAGCAGGGGAGGGGGAAGCAGAGCTCTACCTTAAGCTGCATCATGATTGAAGTGAGTTCTCACTGCACATTCTTTATACACTGGCCACAAAAGCTACACAACAATGATAAAAATAGATCACAATCCAGATTTTAGTTATTGTGAAAAAAAATATTGATATCACTGGCTCAGACATGAAAGCTTCCATTGGTGAATCATTCTACTTTTTGCTTCAGTAAGGATTAATTTTGCAATTTTAACATATTATTGCCCCCCCCCTTTTTTCCTCCAATACTTCTTTGTACAATTAAACTCTCAAGTTCCAGTGAAGGTGGCTGTAATTTCATTATTTTTATGTCTCATCAAATTATTTACCTTGCCGGGCATTTACCACGGGCTTTTCTCCTGGAATTTCTATTCAGATTTGTTTTAAAGAACAAATGTGTTGCCCTCACTGCTGAGGAAAGAATGTTAGCAGGGGAACAGAAGAGAAAAACATGAAAAACTCATTAGAAGAAGAGCATTTGTTTTTGTAATGCCATTTAGGATGTGATAGATTTGACGGGAAAGCACTGATGAAATATACAGGCATGTAAGTCCAATCTGTAGAAGGAGTAATGGCCATTTCCCCAAGGATTCTGAACTCTCATCTGCTGAATTATGGTACCACATTTGTCTTACTGCTGCTGGGAAATTCACTTGCAAATGTTTGAAATACATTGCTTTCAAGGTAGTCCCCTTTATTTGAGGCGAGGGAATGTCTTCTATTTTATTACATTTATATTTGATCTCTCACTCTGAAGTAGATTGAGGTTGGTCTCCCTGGATGTGATGCATAGGCACAAATGAAGCATGAAGTCCAAGTTTTCATGTTTCTTATTCCACTTCTTTCCTCTCTCTGCTCCGCATTTCTGACTACCGCCACCGCATGCCCAAAGGACACCTCAGGAGACACTTTATTTTATTTTATTTTATTTTATTTTATTTATTTTTTTAAGATTTTATTTATTTATTCGACAGAGATAGAGACAGCCAGCGAGAGAGGGAACACAAGCAGGGGGAGTGGGAGAGGAAGAAGCAGGCTCCTAGCGGAGGAGCCTGATGTGGGGCTCGATCCCATAACGCCGGGATCACGCCCTGAGCCGAAGGCAGACACTTAACCGCTGTGCCACCTAGGCGCCCCAGGAGACACTTTAAAATGACTAATCTAGGTGTTGCTATGGTAGAAGTATTTGGAAGGTATTAAAATTGTTAGTGTGACTTCACACACTAATGTTTTATAATATTTAATATTTATATTGAATAATTCTTGTAATAATTTACAAGATTATTATTTATGGTAAATGGAATGCAGCAAACTTGTGACAAAACTCACAGTGATCATATGTTCAGCAAATTCACTAAACTATAACATATCCAGACAACTGGTCCTAACCAAGAGTACTTTGAGGTTGTCAAGGAAGACGTGTGGTGTAATGTCAAGAAGATGATCTCTGGATCAAAGAGACCTGAGACAAATGTGCGTTTCTTCATTTAGCAGCTCTGTTAAACAATCCTATGTTCAGCTAGCAACGCTATAAAGTGTCGATAATGACATTCTCACATAGGATGTAGAAATCACTTTTCCTTTGAGAAAATGGCAAAATCCACAGAATCACCTTCCTGGTTTTATCCACAGTTTCTAGAACAGCGACAACTAAATCATTGCTCGTGATGTGACCATATGAGGATTAACTCCAGCCACATTTGCTCTAACACAAGCCCTAGTGGGGTTCTTCATGTTATAATCCAGGTTCTACTTATCACTGGCAAAAGGGATACAAGTAACAGTGGGACTTAAATACAAGTGCAGATGTTTGCCTTATTCAAATATTCCCCTAAAATAATAACACAGGAAGAAAAAAAGGGAGTGAACCAGAAGTCTAAGGGCACAGGACAAGGGACTCTAGCAAATGAGAAACATCAGTGAACATTCAGAAGTTGAGAAACAGATGTGCTAGCAAGAGGCTTTGCAGAGCCAAGAAAGCTGACATCCAGGTCCAGCAGAAGCAAGATGACTACAGGGCAGAACCATAACAGGCTAGGGAGTTAGGTGCTCTAGCAACCTCAGGGTATGGCCAGGAGTAAAGAAGAACTGGGACATTTGTTGTGCATCTCAGGAAATCCAAAGTTTTTCTTCACCTGTGCTTATAGACAACTACCCTTTCTCCCATGATAGCAGCACATGTATTCCCTGCATAATTAGAACTAGAAAGAACAAGAACACAGTGAAGTGGGCACTAACGTATCTTATTAGAAACAAAAAGTATATTGAAGCTTATATACTTTAGATCACTTTCACTGTTTCACTTCCTAAGGATATTGAAATATTCTCCTGTGGGAGAACTGAATATATCTACAGAGATGGCTTTTTGGCAGAAGTCCAGTGAAACTTCTGGGTCCTTGCTCAGTCTCCTAGTTAACCCCACCAAAGGACAAGGTCTTTCTTCAGTATGGAAATTATAACTGACTTTTTAGTGCCTGAAAAAAAGAGAAAGGACTCTAAGGAAACAGACACAGTTAATGGAAAGGAAAGCGTCAAAGGAATGATAATATCCTCTGGGAGAAAGAAATTGGAAATCTTGCATCCATAAAACAAGTACTATATGCTCTTTTTTGGTTGTTGTTGTTTTTTGAAAAGAGAAAAAGAGTTCTTAAATATCACCCCAATTATGCATACAAAAGTGGAAACAAATAAAGGTCAGAACATCTTTCAGAAAGAACAAGCAGGATAGGCAAAAAATAAATGTAGGGAAAAAAAATAGAAAATTAAAGGATCATCCCAGGAGGGCCCAACATCCAAATAATAGGAGTCTTAGAAAGAGAAAGCAAGATAATTTTTTCTGGAAAGGATGTGTCTCATCTAGACCTTCTATATCCATCATCATTGGTGAGTGGACTCCTACCCATGCAGAGTAACAAATGACTTCCTGAGAAGCTTTAACTCCATTTTCAGATGTCAAAGCAGCAACTGTGCAGTGGTGTTTTGGATTACGTCTTTCTTAACAGGTGTCAAAAGTGAACCCCAGCATAAGGGAGGAAGCTTCTAGTTCCATCAGTGTGAGTCTATAGGATTTCATAGAGTGGAACAAAACCCAGCTTCTATAGATCTCACTGCCACCATCAACAGAACTCAACAAGAGACCCAGAACCTAGTTTTTCCTTTTTCCCCAAATCCAGATCCTCCTTGCTATGATCTGCTTTTAATCCATAAGGATTTATAAATATTATTACATCATTTTTTAATATATTCATCACCTCTATGTCATCCCTTAGCTCTTACACCAGTACCAATAAAGTTCTGCTATCCCCTGTTCTGCTCCTTTCTCCCATCACTCACAAATTCTGAACACTTTTCCACACTGCCCTCTATCATGGTCCATCATTGGCAAAATCTCATGTACACTCTTACTTAAATACGATATGCTAAATGCTCTCCCTGTATGTTTCTTTCAGCTTCTTGTTTAAACAGAAATCTAGATCTTCTTTGATGATCTTGCTTTCCTTGTGGGCCTCTCGAGTGGTGGCTTTGTATTCTGCCTGTGGTCATATGTTGAAGAAATATTCTTACTCCTCATGGTTGCTTTCAAACCCTTCTCCTTCCCTCCTGCCTGAAATTATCTATCTTTGAATACCATCTCTAATTAGATTGTATCATCAACATGGTTAGTGTCCTCTAAGAGGCCCTCGTCTTATTCTTCCTTATTGCTATTTTTGTTCATTGTCATTCTCACATTACTGCTGACTTTCTTCCTATTGATTTAAAGATACATCTAGATAATACTTCCAACAGCTTTGTCTCTATGACTTCTCTCCTTCAAAAATCTTGCCCTCCAGCCTACTCTAACTCTAGTGGTCAAATTCTAGAACTTGTCATTGCTAATAACTTCAATCCCTTCACAATTACGTATACCTCTTGCTCACTGCCACCACCTATCATTTCATCAGATTTCATCCACTGCTCCAACAATGCTTCAACCCAACTAGGATTTCCAATTCGTTGATACTCCCTCGTTTTAATTTCTTGACATTCTCTCTCTTCTTTACTCACCTTAAATTCCATGTTCCATCATTATAATCATCCCTCTATTTCCCTTGTTCCCATTCTCCTCCCTGAACCTTTCTTGATTAATCTCAACCATGACTGTATCAAACTGTCTTCCTATACCATGCCTGGACCCTTGAATTAGCTTAAGATAAATTCACTTTATTGTTCTCTTTTTCATCAGAGCCAAAAAGGGGTGCCTGCGTGGCTCAATTGGTTAGGCGTCCAATCCTTGGTTTCCACTAGGGTCATGATCTCAGGGTCATGGGATGGGGCTCCACTTCTGGCTCCCCACACAGCAGCAGTCTGCTTGAGATTCTCTCCCTCTCCCTCTCTCCCTCCCCCCACTCATGTACACTCTTTCTCTAAAAAAAAATAAATAAAATCTTAAAGAAAATCAGAACCAAAGATTCAGATTATTCTTAAAACTGGTCAGTAATCATACCATGTTATTCCAGTATGGTTCATTCATTCTCTCACTCTTCTAGGAAACATTTCACAACTTCTCTGCCCTCTGAACTTCTAGCGCCTTCACCCTCCTCTTCATTCTCAGATGATCACTTTTGCTGCTTACTTTCCTTCGATAATTGCGGCATCAATAGAGAATTTCTGTATATGACTTTCTCTACATCCTTCCACATCTTCTGTTCATTGATCCTATATTTTGTTTCTAATCTCTTCAACAGATTTATTAAGTACCTCCTAGTAAGGGAGGGCATAGAGATAAGGCATGGTTCTTGCCTTCACAGAGCTCACAGCCTCATTGGTGGAGCCAGCAGTCTTCTTGAGAAGGTGAATCACCATTCTATCATAGAACAGATAACTTCATTACCTCTGTCTTTGGTCTTTGCTCAGGGTTTAGAACTAGCAAACTCCCTTTTCAGCTTTTATCCACCTGACGACAGAAAGAATTTAGTGGGTCATAATTATTCAAATTAGAAAGTATCAAGATCATCTTATAATCATAAAGAAAAAAAGTGTGGCACTGTTAATTACTGGAAATGATTAAGATTGCTGATTGAGAGAGGACTGTCTGCACTTTAGAGCTGGCCGTCCCATGATGATGGCATAGTGCCATCTGCTGGATGCCAGTTCTGGCTCATGATGTGATCTAACCAAGAAAGTTTCAAGAGTTGTGTAATTGTGTTAAGAGTTCTGCTTCCTAAATAATTTCGGATTTCAAAACTATTCAAGATTTAATCTTGTACAAATGCGCAGAGATTCAATCTGAGAGAAGACATCCAGTGTCTCAAAATGAATGATTCTGAGAGCTGGAAAGGACTATGGGGACCATCTGGGCCCAACTATTTTGGCCATCTTACAGATGACAAAGCTGAGGTCCAGACACCTTATATGACTTTTAAAGGTAAGATTATGAGGGCTGGATGGAGCTGGATCTAGGAATCTTTATCAGTTATCCTTCTTCTACATCTAGATTTTATTCTTTATTTTCCAGTTAGCTGGCTGATTATACAGTACGCGTTATTATTACATACTATTATATCATATAAATTACATTCGTATTATAGAACTTTTTATGGATGGAGATGAGAGATGTTCTAATTCAATTTCCCTTTTCATTTTACTGATGATAATTAGCTAAGAACACATTGACATTCCCTGACTCAGAGTCCAGTCCTCTTCCTTCACCGAAATGTTGTTTTAAAAGATTATCTCAAATGTAAAAATGGCTGGTTAATAAGGAAACTAAACAAACAGACAAAAACCATGAGCTGATAATTAAATTGTTACTTTGAATTTCTGACAGTTTATAACAACATTACTTTAAGGTTTTTAAATAACAAATTACTGTATTTCTGAAGAGCTGTGTTTTCTAACAAAAGCTAGAATATGTTTAGTTTTCCATTAATTTCTGGAAAAATTTCTTCTTGTTGTTGCCAAATTCATGTTACAGTAACATTAAAAAGCAAACAGATGCTTCTGTATTTTTGTTGCTTAAGCACCAATTTAATGAGATGATTATCCTTGGAAATTTGGAAATATGCAATCAGATACCTACCCCTCTTCCTAGATCTTAATTGTAAATAGCCTGATGGAAATACATTCAGATGTTATTTGAAATTATGTATCTTATGAGGCAATAAACATTATGACAGGAAAATAAAAGGAGTAATAGGGGCGCCTGGGTGGCACAGCGGTTAAGCGTCTGCCTTCGGCTCAGGGCGTGATCCCGGCGATCTGGGATCAAGCCCCACATCAGGCTCTTCTGCTATGAGCCTGCTTCTTCCTCTCCCGCTCCCCCTGCTTGTGTTCCCTCTCTCGCCGGCTATCTCTCTCTCTGTCGAATAAATAAATAAAATCTTAAAAAAAAAAAAAAAAGAAAATAGAAGGAGTAATAACCCATATATCTTAAAGTAATTTGTTTATGCTAGTCAACAACTTGTAAAACATATATTCTTATTATTTTATACCATACTAATTTAATTTCAAACCAGTAATATAAATTTATTTATTCCACAATTGTTTTTGAATTCCTATCACAAGCTGGGCACCTGGTGACAAGGCTCGTGCTTCCATTACATTAAAAAAGTGCCCAAGAAACTCACTGGGTAGGGATAGAGCAGTACGCAGACCATAGGAAATCTTTTGATGTTTTGATTTTGGAAAACTTCCTCCTAATCCAGTGTAAGAATATTTCCCTGGGTTTTCTTCTACATACTTCTGCTTTATTGGATGATATCCTTCTTGAAATGGGCCAGCTCTAGACCTCTAGAGCATGTCTGAAGTACAAAAGGAATATAGGGATGTTTTCATTCATCACTTTCTTCTCCTTCAACATTTGCTTATTTCCAGCTATTGTTTATTTTACCATATTAGTGACTTACAAAGGTGGTTTTCTTTAGATAAAGCTGGATATAGTGATCATACCAATAGCTTTTCTTCCATAATATGGCTCTTTATGTTGTTGTCGGCAAAGGTTTAGTGAAGATATTACAGCACAGCAGAAAGATTCAAAGGGCTCCATGTGATGTCTTGAAATTCACCCTCTACTGTGGTTTGAGTGACTTGCATGTTGGACAGACTGCCAAAGTCCAAGACCTTCAACATCTCCTTAGTGTCATGATCTACTCTAAAGATCTCCTGATCCAAGGGCTGAGACCTCAGGAACACAAGGATCCCTCCCTTCTGTCTCCTCCTCCTGCAGTTTGATGGGGGTCCCTTTCACAGGACCTCTGTGAATCCGCGTGGTCAGATGTGTGACACTGCCTGCTGTCTCATTGCCGAGCTTCTTGCTGGGAATAAGGACGATCCCCGTGCACCAGTGCTTGGGGGTGTGGAAGTCACTGCCTGGCGTGTGTAGTACTTCTCAATGATGTCTTGTGCCACCCTCTTCACGGTTTTGGTGCCAATGAAATGCACGTTGGTGGGCCCCTGGTAAAAGAGCAATATGGCTCTTTTTTTAAATCTCTGTAATGTTCTCCCAGGAGTCAGCGTGCGGCAGTATGTTCCTCATTTTATTCATTAACCAGAGGCTCCATGAATACTTTCTTGTGCCAGTTCTGCAAAGCTCTCCAAGACCAGGTGCATCCTTAACCGATATTTTGGTTAAAGTCTCCATTAAAATGTAGATGGTTCTTCAAAGTTAGTCCAAAGTAATGTCACCTGTTAGCTACTCGATGGGACAAGTAGCAGTTACAAAGTAAAAGCTGGTTGTAAAGGGGAGGTGGAATCAAGTCAAAAGGGAAGGTAAACAATCATACTTAAATACACACAAAACCACTTTTTAAAATCACAATATATTGAAATAGCGATTTCCTGGGTAGACTTCTATGTTTTGTTTTTATTGCTAAGTCAGTTTAAGATTCTAACAGAATGCCTCTTGACTGGTGAGAGAGATTCACATGCAAACCTAATACTTCACTCCCCAGTGAGAAGAAGACAGTTGGAAGTAATGGTGACTGCAAAAACCAGAGTCAGTTAATGTCACTAAAGAGAAGAATCAGAAATTTTGTGAGATTTTGTTTTTGTGAAGCAGGCTGCTTAAAATGTCCTCTGACAATATTTAGAATATTGAACTGATCAACTAAAAAATGATTCTTTAGATTAAATACAGAGACTTCTTCAGTG
This sequence comes from Ursus maritimus, assembly GCF_017311325.1. Classification (NCBI taxonomy): domain Eukaryota; kingdom Metazoa; phylum Chordata; class Mammalia; order Carnivora; family Ursidae; genus Ursus; species Ursus maritimus. The sequence continues at coordinate 57,161,285 of NW_024423675.1, forward strand.
TAAGAGGCAGTGGAGTATAGTAGCTAAAAGCACAGATTTTTTTTAGCAAAATTCTGAGATTTGGGGTCTGAGCTTTTACAATTTTTAACCACGTGACCTGAATTGTTCTGTACCACAGTTTCTCTGTTAGTAAAATTCCAGAGTAATAATGCATACTTCATGGCGTTCTTGTGAAGACTAAGAGCTGATTTACAGGAATCGCTTACACCATCGCTTAGCAACTAGTAATCACTATAGGTTAACAGGTTAAATATTAGTAGGAGTTGGATGAATCAAAATACCCAATAGACTTATTTAATTTTATTCATCCTCAAATTTTTGCGGCAATATGGACTTTAGCAGCAATAAATATTTCTATAATTGAGATGATTTTAACAACATAAACAAAAAACAAACAAAAACATACAAGTAAGCCTTAATGATCTTAAAATTCAAAAATCTTGGAATTTTATTCCTGCCAGTGTGTGGCCTTCAGTAAGTCATTTAACATACCTTAGTAAAATGTACCAAAAAATGCTGAGCCTTGTGAGAGGCATGGTCTAAGGATGAAATTAAATGATAAATAAAAAATGTTGGAAAGTGATTTCATTACAATAAAAAAATGCAAATATTATTATTAAGACTGTACGTATTATCTTGGTAGAAATTTATAGAAATTCTTCACTCAATTAATAAGAGACCACTCCATTTATGAGATTACTTCCAATGCTATTTAAAATCATGTCTTCCAGTTAAAGATAATGAATTGAATCTACCCTTACTCTATTTCCCGACAAATTAAATTGAAATGACAATAAAATATCTATAAAGAAATGGATTCATAGCACTCTGAAAATGAAATAAAGTCATTAGCACCCAGAGATTTTGAAAAATCCCTGAAAGATAGAGAGAAGATGGGATCACAATCGCAATATAAAGCTGACAATAAAGAGAATGGCTAGATCACTTGAAAGCTCTTTTCACCCAGCTCAGCTCTGGAGAGACTCCAGACTCTGGGTAAGAGGGCACTCAGGGTTGGAGGGGAAAAGGGTGATGTAATAATGATAATCAGAGGGTTAACAACACAAATACTGCCAAGGTCTCTACCCTCCCTACCTCGAGCATGCAGCCGAGTCATTTTTGCCCACATTAACCTGGACAGAATAATCATAGAAGCAAGTTTCTCGAATTATAGTCTATTAACACCTCGTATCGGAATTATTGAAAATTCTGTATCAGCATCAGACTAGTATTAGACTTACTAAAAATTCAGATAACTTATTCCATGCCAGATCTATTCCGTTGAATTTCTGAGGCAGGACATTAGAATATGTATTTTGAGCAAGTTTCTCAAGTGCGTTTTCTGTTTCCCTATATTTTGAGAATCATCACACTAAAGAAAATGAACCACTTGTCTTGTAGAGGCAAGATCTCCTTTAAAATGTGTCGAAAGCCTATAGTTGTTTTCTTATTCTGACAGAGATGGTGTCAAAAGAGCCAGAGTTACCCTCCTATCTGGAAAAAAAAAATCCCCAAATAATTTGACAGGTTTTTCAGAAACAGCATTAGAATGTATAGGATCACTGAGAGAGGAAGAGGAGGCGAGGAGGCGAGAGGAGGCGCAGAGGAGGCGAACCCTGTGATTGTCTCAGTTTACTGCCCGGTTTACCAGCTACGAGCAGGGAGACAAACCAAGGTGGAGCCCAGTGAGAGAGCAAGAATCTCCAGATGTGCCCAGGGTTTCCCTCGGTTCTTTGCTGAGTATGGATTAGCAGGTGTGTGTAAGGAAATTACCTAAGACCAGAGAAAGAAACACCTGGAAGGAGCAAAAGGGTCAATTCTTGGTCTTACGGAGGGCCAGAACGAGTTTGTTTCTGTACCTGATAGGAAAAGCATACTTTGTGGGGTACTGAGTGGATGGTTCTTGCCTCAGTGGTGGGGAAAAATTAGCCCTAGACTAAAGGCTTCTCTGGTCCCATCTGACAATGTTATAAATAAGACTTGAGAGGATCAGACAAATTCCAAGTCACTTGACTGAATTTTTGAACAAAGCTAAAAAATATTTATAGTAATACAAAAATGTGTATCACTCAGGAGTTAAAATTAAAAATGTGTGGCACCCAATAAAAATATTATCATGCATGCAAAGACACAGGAAAGTCCCAGGGAAATTCAGTGGGGGGGGGGGGGGGGAAATTTTTTTCAGCAAACGGTGCTGAAATAATTTTATGCCCATGGGTTAAAATGTTAACCTCAACCTTTACTTCAAGCTTTGTATAAAAATTAACCCCAAATGGATGGCTGTCCTAAAAATAATGGCTAAAAACTAAAATTTGGAGACAAAACCAGAAGGATATAGGGATTTGTGTTTGGCGAAGATTTCTTTTTTTTTTTTTTTTGAAGATTTTATTTATTTATTTGACAGAGAGAGAGACAGCTAGCGAGAGAGGGAACACAAGCGGGGGGAGTGGGAGAGGAAGAAGCAGGCTCCCAGCAGAGGAGCCTGACACGGGGCTCGATCCCAGAACGCCGGGATCACGCCCTGAGCCGAAGGCAGGCGCTTAACCTCTGTGCCACCCAGGCGCCCCTTGGCGAAGATTTCTTAAATATGATGCCAATTGTTTAAAAAGGTAATATATTTGACTTCATCAAAATTAAATACTTTTATTCTTCGAAGGATCCTGTTTTGAAAATGAAAGGCAAAGCTATCACCTGGGAGAAAATATTTGCAGAATATTTAGCCAACAAAGGAATTTATCTAGAATATATACAGAACTATGATGATTCAATAAAACAAACGTCCAATGAAAATGGGCAAAAGATTTAGAGAGTTTCGTGTGTGTGTGCGCACATGCATGCTCACAAATGATGTTGAACATTTTTTTAGGTATGTCTATATTCTTAATGGTAAATAAGCACCTAAAAAGTGCTCAACATCATTAATCATTAGGGAAACACAAATTAAAACCAGAGGAATATGCTACCTTACTCTCAGTAGAATGGCTACAATCAAGAGGTTTACTAACACCAAGTCTTGGTGAAGATGGGGAGCAAGTGGTTCTCATACACTGCTGGTGATAATCTGAAACGATACAACCACATTGGAAAATAGCTTGGCAGCTTCATAAGAAGTTAAATTTTCACCTGGCATATGCCCCAGTCTTTCCACTTCTATGTATTTACTTAAGGGAAAAGAAAGCTTGCATTGCATCCATACGAAAATGTGTATTTGAATGTTCATAGTAGTTTTATTTGTAATAGCCAAGAACTGGAAACAGCCCAATGTTCAACAGTGAGAGAATGAATACAAAACTGTGATATATCCATTACTACTCAGCAGAGAAGGAACGGATCATGGATAATTGCAACGAAATAGATACAACCCACAATACTTATGTTGAGTAAAAGAAGCAAGAAAAAAACTACAAACTATTTTATTCTATTTATTTATTTATTTATTTATTTATTTATTTATTTAGTAGAGAGAGAGCTCACGCAAACAGGATGGGGAGGGGCAGGGGACAGGGAGAGAGAGAGAATCTTAAACAGGCTCCATGCTCAGTGCAGAGCCCAACATGGAGCTCAATCTCACAACCCTGAGATTATGGCCTGAGCCAAAGTCAAGAGTCAGACACTTAACTGACAGCCACCCAGGCACCCCAATATATGATTGTGTTTGTATAAAATTATAGAAAATAAAAACTAATCCATGGCGTCAGATTCTATCAATGACTGCCTGGGCTGGGGTAGGGGGAGGAGATGCAGTTGCAAAGGTACATGTGAAAACTATTGAGGTTGATTGATAATCTTAATTATCTTGATTGTGGAGGTCATTTCCATGAGCTAGTCATATGTTAAAACTCATCAAATTTCCACTTGCGTATATGTAGTTTATTGTATTTCCCCCTAGTTTCCCTCCTGAGCGCCAAGGTATCGATTCCTGAGCAACTAAGAATATTGGTTGCTGAAAGGTCGCTGCTGTATTTTTCTCAGGGAACTATTCTCAGGAGCAGAGAAATGCACTACCCCAAATTTTAACCACTGGGAGAGGATGGCAGAGGGATAATAACTAGTTGATACAGAAGTAGAATGTCTCAGTCATCTTGCTTCAACTATGACCAACTAAAGGCTCATTTACAACCACACTGAGGGTCAACTCTTTCGTGGGTCCAATCCTTCCTTCTTCATTTTTTATAGTCTCTTTCTTGAGACCGCTCGCCAATACTCCACACAACTCCATACCTCAGGGTCTCTCTCTCACCATGGAACCCAAGCCAGGATATTTGGTCTCAGGATTGGTGTAGGAAACAGACATTAAATAGAATTTTAGCACTAGGTCTTTTTTCAGCTGTCTGGCAATTATTGGTGGAAAATAGATTATGGGTAGCTCTAGCATGTTGTCAAAATATTCACCAGTGGTAAATGGAATGTGTAATTGGTGGAGGGGTATCACTGCCTGATGCTCAGTATCTCTGGTGCTCGAGAAGTGTGATGGAAAGGGTTAACCCTAAGGACTATGAATTGCGAGGCAGTTGCTGAGTACATTTGACTCATGGATTTATTGAACAATGATGAGGATTCACTGCTGATGCAAGGCAAAATATAAAAGCCATTGTCTTTTTGCAGTACTTAAGAAAAACCTCCTAAACCAGGAGTGTGCCTGTGCCTCAATTTGGGACAAGTCTGAAGGGCCATCCTAGGTCAATAGCTCCCGGTAGGATGGTCTGAAATCTCATCTGCCATTGCATGGTCAGTCAGCGCCTGTATCTGCTCAGTGTGGCCATGCTCACTTTCTTCCAGCTGTATCTCCAAGTGATTCCAAGTGCATTCTCCAGTGAGCTATCTGCATGTGACTTCCTGTAGTCTTTTCCCAAGAAGCCCAAGTCAAGGCCTGCCTGTGTGCTTGATAGCTAAGTTGTCCCTTTTCCACACACACGAAGGTCACCTTCTGTGTCCTTCAGTGCAGCCTTCCGATTCAGGAAGGTGGGCTACTGGGGAAACAGGAAACAGGCTTATATAAAAGAAGCAAAACTGGCCCAAATCACCTCTATACAGCAACCAGGGGCTTCATTCATAAACGTGGTTGATACTCAAAGATTCCTAGACTTTGGAAGGGGAGCAACAGCACAAGAAGACCAAAATGAATCAACAGGATAATTATTCCTTGAGGAAAGAGAGCTAATCGGGCGAGAGAAGAAGAGGCTAAACATTCTAATTGGTATTCTTGATCTAACAGTGACCTGTGTTTTAATCAGTCTTTCCCTTGATTACCTCTGAGATTGAGCAGCTTTTTATATTCTTAAAGTCCATTTGTGCGTTCTCTTCTGTGACTCCCTTGACTCCCTTGTATGTATTGTTTGGCAATGTGTTGGCTGCACTACACATATCTAATTACTCCAGAGAAAGAAGATTTTGCTCATTTGTATTGTTCCTGGTTTTTCTTGTGTTTTTTTTTTTTTCTTTCTTATTTACCTTTAGAGCTCAGTTGATTTCTTTTTCTCTCTTTATGCTTTGTCTTGAACCAATGTTCTTTCTCTAAGAACAATGTTCCTTTTCTAAGGATGTGTTCTTTATGTTATCATAACATAGGAGAAATTTTTGAGGAGAAGTTTTGAAGGGAAGAGTGCCTTTTCTATTGGAGTCTCAACTAAAAGCAGATTCCCATTGGGCAGAAACCATAATTCAACATCTCCGCGTGATTCTATTAAATGTCTTCCCTTGGCTCTTCTATTTGAGGTCCTTTGTGCATAATCAAATCATAACTAATATCAATGCATATCCTACATATGCCATAAAATGTTCTTCACTAGAAACATCTCTGTCCATCAGCGGTATTTAAAAAAGAGAGAAGGAGGGAAAACAGAAACAGAAAGAGGCAGAGTGTGTAGAGCATGTAGACATAGGATTGTAAGGCAATTTACAAGTAGTCATTTGGGTACAAAGAATATGCAAAATAATGAAGACTATTAAAAATGTCGAATCCAGTCCCAAACTAAGTATTAAGAGAAAAATTCAGTATCTCTAGAAAGGATGGATGGTCCCCTACAATTCACGAAATCTTTATTCTTCATTGAATATCATTGAGGAGGCCATTCATGTAATGAGATCAGTCTTTGTAGCACCTTGGCATGTATTTGAATCCCAGCTGTGTTTTTTGTTTTATTTTTTTTCTGTATGTGTGTGATTGTTTTTTGTTTGTTTTAGGCAGATCACTTAAATTCTCAGAACCTCAGCTTCTTTGTCTTGGAAAGGGGGATAGCAGTAATACCTATTTTCTGGGGTAGCTGTTTGGATTAAATTTGTGAGAACAATGCCTAAAACACAATAACACTCTGGGAGGGTAAGATATTATTATCATTTTTAAGATTGCTACTAGGTAAATATACTAATATTAAGATATCAGTTTTAAAAACCATTCAGAATGTTTAATTTTAGTGTAAATTAAAGGGGGCATTTAAATTAGTAACTTTAGTTTCATAGAAATCTGGTTTGGTTTTATTTATTCTGTGCCTTAGAACAACTAATAGAAGTCTAACACACCTGCTTTAAATCTTTATAACTTGTAAACTGCATCATCCCAATGATTTTAGATAGATAAGCACATTTAAGTAATATATTTTCTAATAGGATTTGCTCATGTAGACATTGTATTAAACTGGCGAAGGGATTAATCAGCTAGAGTTTACTATAGAATAGTACAACAGAGACTATGTGGTCTATGTTTAATAGTTCTTTATTTGAGCAAGTTCTAAACATGACTCAAAGCTTCTGTTAGGTTAAATTTAAAACCAGGTCTAGCATTCAAGACATATTTTTAAAGATACTATTTTACCTAGTGAATTTTATTTGTCCAAATTATTTATTTCACTTGTTAGAATTGTTTGAAGTGCTACTTTGAATATGCTGTATGTTATATATTATATATCCATTGTTGTATTTGGTTTGTAAATCTCCTATGATGTCATTTATATAAAAGAATGTAGTTGAAACAAATGATTTTTCTTTTAATTTCATATGAAAAAACTTTTGGAGGACAGTTCTTTGATTTGGGGTTGACATCCTTTTTGCAGCATGTAACATCAGTTGAAGCTCTGATTTCCTTTTGTTTGTGGTTTGTACGAAATTTTTGTTTAGGGTTTCCGGTCTTCTTATACACTGTTGTTTTCTTTGTTGTTTTCAGCTTTCTAAAATACACTTTCTATTTTTTTAATTTCGCTTTATTTTCTTTATAACACATATAATTTCAGCACACTATAAAATGACTACTTGGGATATCCATCTCCACACCCTTTTTATGAGGTTTAGTTGAAGTAAAATTCAGAGGTGGTAAACCAACTATTCCAGACAGCTGCATTTGCAAAAAAAATTGAAAATAATTAGAGAAAAAAAACCAGCCATTGGAATAAATCTGCCCTTATTCTTCTCTTATTTCTATCTTCTCTCTACTTTTTAAGAAGTCCTTCCATCGGGAGTTACCCTTGGAAACAAAACTTCCTGAACTTTTACTCATTGAGTTATTTCCATATATCCCTACTTCAAAGACCACTTTGGCCACACTTCCTTACCATGCTCATTTTCTCTCTTGAATCTTAGATCCAACTCACCATTACCTGGTTATTAAAGAAGAGAAAAAATGTTTGTTGACCCTCAGTGGAAGGAAGGATGTGGAAGGATGAAAGAAATCTCTGAACACAAGCCATGAACTTCTTGGTTATAGGTATTTACACTGGGGAGAAAACTTTGAGAGAAAAAGGTGGTATTATTAATATAGGCTTAATTACATTGATAAAGCCTTGGATAACAGTATAAACAGTGTAAACAGTATAACTGGATAACAGTATAAACTGGTAAAGCCTTGGATAACAGTATAAACTTGGCTCTGATAACAGATTGAGCCTAAAGGCTAATAGAATGGAAGAAGTGTTGCAAAAGAGGACAAATTATTTTCCTGCACAATTTTATATTATGCAATTTTTCTATGAGGGTATAGTGCTTCTATTTGCCATTAGTTTCACCTACTTCATCATTTTTCCTTCTGTCCTCTCATTCACAAGAAATTCTAGTCTTTGACACAGAACTTCACAATATTGCCCATGTGACATATTCTAGTGTTTAGTGCACTCAGAGGCCAGTGCAAAAGGATCAGTATAGTTCTTTGTTTATCATATCTCGTTAGCATGTCAGCTAAGGTGGCCTGGCTTTTTGGTAGATTGGCCAATGAATCCTTTCTTTTTCCTCTTCCTGTGACTTTTTTATTATGTGTGGCCAACCAGAGGCTGTTAATAATGTTCCAATAATTATATGTGGGTTTTTGTGAGAAGCAAAAGCCCCACATAAGCTGCTGGTTCAAAGCGCACACCAAAGCTGTAATTCCAGACGTTATCTCGGCTAATTATATATTTGTGATTTCTATTTATGTTACTTGAATATAAATCTCTCAGAAAACCTATTAGGATTATTGTTAATAAGCAAACCCCAAATTGGAAGTTTCTATGTTTATGGCTTTCTTAAGTAATACTAAAAAAAAAAAAAAAATCAATTTTTTATTTCTAAGACTTCATGCAAGTTGTTAAATATGAAAGCATTCTGTTTAATTGTGTAAAAAGCTTTGGTGTATATGCCAAATATTGTTGTTTTTTCTTTTAAGATTCCATAATGTTTAAATATATGCTTGGTTGGAGATAGTGTTTTTCTATGAGTCCAGAAATATTCATCAGCATCTTTGCAGGGAGTAAAAGTAACTCTGCCATATGCATGTATTTAGTTTCAAGTGGAGAGGGAAAGAACATTTTCAGTAGATTAAAATTATTCTCTATGTCTCAGAAAATCTATGGGAGTAATTATGAGAAGATAGCATAATTATGCAAACCACTAAATGGATTTTCAAAATAGCAGGACACTTATCATTTATTTATTTTAAATATTATGGTACATTAATAAAATGAACATATACAAAGGGAAATATTTATTTTAAATATTATGGTACATTAATAAAAACAACATATACAAAGGGAATGTTTATTAACAATAGTAAGGCAGTAGGGTACAGAGGCAAAAAGTAGTGGTCAAAAATGCAAGTGATGTTTTGGTTCTCAGTCTGCTCAGTCTTATTTTAATTTTTTCTGGACTCTAGGATGTAAAGTATGACATTTATTGGTCCTTCCTAACATTGTTCCACAATGGTTCTTTCAAGAACTTTCACTGTGAAAGGAAGAAAAGGGGGAAATAGAGTGATAGTGACCTAGTAAAAGATGTGTTGATCATTGGATTAAGTCTAAATATCTAAAATTAGCCCATTAGAGATTTAGAAAGAGAGTTGTCTATGGATAGGAAAAAGGTTAAGTGGGTTATATGAAGGCCCAAATGAGATTGGACACTATGTATCTTTTCTAAAAGATTGTAAAATACTCGACCTGTCTTTTGTTGGGGAGAAAACATTTTTCCTTACCCTTCAAGATTCTTTTGGCTAGTCTAATAATTAAATTGACATGAAAGAGATTAACAGGAGAAAATCAAATTTAATTATGTACATATGGAGACTCCACAAGATTCTGAGCCCCCCAGGCAGTCAGGCAGTTGAGGGTTATATGCCATCCAGAGCTAAAGAGAAGGGGTTAAGGGTTTGGGACTTCAACTGGGAGGAAGACAATTCACAGGAAGATGAAAAAGAGTAAATGTTTGTAAACAGTGTTTGCAGGGCCACTCAGAAATAATGGGACATAGAAATTTTAACAAACAGACTTTGCTATGTTCCTCCCTGTTTACCACACCTAATTCATATTATAATAGTAGCTATCTATATGACAGTTCTCTTCCTGGAGCAGGTCCTCTATCTGAATTCTTTCAGGTAGCTTGCAGGAAGGTCAAGGGTTCTTCCTGAGCCTTCTGTTTTTTTAAAAAATAATTGGCTTAAAATAATATAATGCCAAAGAGACATATCGGGGTGGCAAATTTTGCTCCCCTATACTTTCATTTCATTCCCTGGAATTATTGAGATAATCTGGGCTATTAAAGAATGATAATATCATCTCATCTTCATTATTTAATCATCATAGTTTATTTTATTGTTGACTATGTGCCATTCATAGATCTTTGCACTTTGCAAGTATTAAAACATTTAATTCTTACAAATAAGCCTATGAGATAGTGGTGACAAAGCTCAATATTATTATTAATTTCTTTTTTGTATAATTAATTTTTACATAAGTCCTCCACAATGTATATTACTAGCAGAATTGAGCTTTATAATTTTTAAAAAATATACTTGGTAAACTTTAGATCACTTTTACTGATTTCACAGACCACTTTTTTAAAAATATTATTTATTTATTTGAGAGGCAGAGAGTGAGCGAGAGAGAGAGCACAAGCTGGGCGAGGGACAGAGAGAGAGGGAGGAGCAGGCTTCCTGCAGAGCAGAGAGTCTGATACGGAGCTAGATTCCAGGACCGTGGGATCATGACCTGAGCTGAAGGCAGTCACTTAACTGACTGAGCCACCCAGGAGCCCCCACAGACCACTTTTTAAAATTTCACATTTTCATTGTTTATTTTTTATTATTATTTTTTAAGATTTTAATTTATTTATTTGACAGAGAGAGAGAAAGAGCACAAGCAGGGGGAGCGGCAGGCGGAGGGAGAGGGAGAAGCAGACTCCCTGCTGAGCAAGGAGCCCAATGTAGGGCTCAATCTCAGGACACTGGGATCATGATCCAAGCCGAAGGCATAGACTTAATCGACTGAGCCGTGCAGGTGCCCCACATTTTCATTGTTTAGATCATGATTGTTATTAATTTCTATTTTCTGTGGGATATTTATTTGACAGGTTTTTATTTATGAGAAAACATGGGAAACATCTGCATCATTGGTTATGTCTAAGAATGTATATGAATATTAGCTCAATTTAAAATTTAATTTTTATAATAAATATTGCCCACTTAAAGCACGTTCTAGCATTTGTTAGAGTGTATGAGTCATCAGATAACTAATCCAGTTTTAATTTTTCTTTGTCTATGAATTATTTGTTACTACCTGCATGGTTGTAAACATTTTTCTTAATTCCATAAATTTAGAAACGAAATAAACAGATGTTGACATGGATATCTTGTCATTAGTGTTGTGTGGGGCTCAGTGAATTCTTCTACCTTGAAGTTGCGAGCATTTTTTCAGGCTTTAATGTTGATATATTCCTCTACATTATGAAGCCTTGCATAAAAATTAATGTTTTATTCTTCTATTGTTCTATTTTTAGTTCCTAGCAGGGTACCTGACATATTTGTTAAAGTCATTGAATTTTTGAGTGAATTGTTCTAGCAGCTTGAGAGAATAATATTTAGAGCTGTCAAATGGTAATGTATGGTCTAAAGAACCACCAAGAGACTGAAATAAAAAAATATGTTTTAGAAGTTTGGAAGGTTAGAGTTATTTTTGTCAGAAATGGTTATCAATATATTATAATATTATCAATAGTCAAAACTTCAACAATCATCAACCAACAGGTTTTAATATCTTCTGCTTGTGACTGTTGACATTTTTAATTGTGTCAAACAATCATCTTTGCTCTTGTGCCATCTGCCCAGATTGGAGGAGGAAAGTGAACGGTGGACATAAGTGGGAAAGAAAGGGAGAGAGAAAAATAATGTAAAATGAAAACCGTTGGTGGGGTTTTGAGGGGGTGGGGGCACAAAAAGTTGAGAACATAAATGAATGAATAAATAGCCAAAGAGAAGATAAAGGTGCTTGTTTTGTATGGTAGACACTCTAAGAGCAAATACATTTTGAAGAAAGAAAAATCTTCAGACAATTAATAAAATTGGTAGAATAAAACACTGTTCTTATTGTCAAAATAAAAAGCATTCCTGCTGACGCACATACAACATTTTGGGTCTAAGAAATATATCCTCAGATGAAAGAACTATTAATTTATCTTACTTTCCCCATGACACTCATATTATACGGGGGAAGTATTCACACAATGGATCTGCTCTGCGGAGGCTCAGTCAATCGCCAGGTGTTTTCTAACCTCTGCCTTACAAGTAAAATGATGGCATTGCAAGAAAAGTAACACATGCCAGAGATGTGGCATGCAGAGATTGAGTCTGGTAACATTGCTTAGTTTCATTTCCTTTTAAACAAGTCTATTTTATGTATGAATGCAGTGTGAAATTACTCCCATGGTTGACATGAGGAAGGGAGGTATTCACACTCAGAACAATATTGCTATTCTTAAAATTTGAAAAAAAGCGAATTATAAAAATCAATTCATCTTTTATAATCAGAAGGATTTACAACCTTTTTAAAATGGTATTTAATCTGGTCTTAAATAATCTTAAAATAATCACATATTTATATGTGTTAGGTCATTGATAATGGCATATTACTTTTATCAAAAATGGAGGAAAATGAAATGCACTTTGCTTTTTACGAAATAGCACATGAGAATATCATGGCATTATGTGCTACAAGATAGACCTGGAAACCACTATTCAATTCCTGGTCTTATGGTTTGACTTTTCCAGATTCCATGTATAAGCTTTGCTATAAGGGATAATACGAAAGAAGTGACCACAAAAAGGGGATTTGAGGTAAAGGGAGAGACTTCCTTCAATGATGGAGTTAACATACTGTGTTAGTGAAATCGTGGGAATTCTACAGTACACATGGATAATTGGTAATGTAGGGATATGGAATAGAACTACTGGAGTAATAACCTTGAGTAGGGGATAGGGGATAGGGAGCTACTGTGCGGCAGAAGACCTGGCTTTATAAAGGAGCATGGACAGTTCACTCATTGCAATAAGGAAGACCAAGGAAGCGGGCACAATCCTCAATCCTAACTAAAAATCCTTCCATATTATCTTATTTACCAAGCTGAATATGTTAAGTCAACTTCTTTTTTCAAATGATCCATCCACTTGTCCTCCATACCATTTGACCCAGTACATAACTCCATTCTTTTTTAAAAAATAAAAACTAGAATCCATTAAATTTGAACTCTCTTTAACTTTTAATCTCTGACCAAATTTAGCTGCAAAGACACTAATCTTTCTGTCTCCCTAAGACAGTCTCCAGTGAAAGTTGTCTTTCCTCCTGAGATCTGTTTCTACCTATGCGACGGATTCTATCTCCTTTCATCAGCACATGCCTTGCTCCATCCATGATTTCACTTCTTACTGAATCCTTTATCTTCCCCATCTTTTCAAATTCCTCCCTTGCTCAGGTCAACTCTCACCTAAAAGAAAATAAATACCTTCCTTAATCCTAAATTACTTTATTAAAATCCCTACATAATACCTTTTACCTTTATAGCTGCTTCTCAAAGAATCTGCACTCATTACTTTGCTTTTTCATTCACTTTTAAAAACTGAGGTATAATTAACTTCTAATATTGTATGAGTTTCAGGTGTACCACATAATGGTTCAATATTTGCATATATTGCAAAATTATCACCACATTAACTCTAGTTAACATCCATCACTGTATATAGTTACAAAAAATTATTTATCTCGTGATGAAGACTCTTAAAATCTATTCTCTTAGCAATTTAAAAAATACACAATGCCGTATTATTGACTGTAGTCACTGTGCTGGACATTATATCCCCATCACTTAAATGTTTTATAACTGGAAGTTTGTTCCTTTTCATACCATACCACGACACCATTCAAAGTTTAATTATTATCAGAGTAGTTATCACAATTATCAGTTAATAATATTTGTTATTATTATTAATTAATAACATTATTTGTAGGAGTATGAACTACTTCAAATATGCTAGAAGGTATAAATAAATAAAATTAAGTTAACCAATAAAATAATAACAAAACTTAAGAAATTCAATGACAAATGATAATCACCTTTGTACGCCTCTTCACCTGTATTTCCTTCTACTAACCAGAGAAAACAGGCATCTCCTTCGAACATCTCATACACTTTTTTTTTTATCTTTTAAGGCAAATCTGTATATGCCCAGAAAATATGATTTTACTTTGCATGCACATTTTATATTAATTTTATTAATTTTATCATACTATGTGCATCCTACTGCAACTTTTTCTTTTCTCTCAAGTTTATTTGTGACATTTGTCCCTGCAGGTAAGTGTCTCTAGGTGCTCATTTTTACTGTCAAATCGTATTTATTACAGGAAATTAGCATATTGCATTCCAAATGAATGGATATTTGTGTCATTTCCATTTTTCTTTCAATCAAAAATCTTGCACTGAATATGTTCAAAGACTCTTTATAAACAAGTTGGGTGTTTCTCTAGTGCAATTGTTCTCAAACTGTGGTTTGGGGCCTGTGAGATCAAAGTTATTTTTATGAAATAATAAGGTATTAGCTGTAGTTTTCACACTCATTCTGTCATGAATGCAGAGTGGAGTCTTCCACAGGCAACATGCCATGTGCTGTGGCAATCAATTGAATGTGGAAGTAAATATGAGAACTCCAGTTATCTTCTATTAACACAGACAGTAAAAAGATTTGCAAAAATGTGGAACAGTGCCTCCCTTTCACTGTTTTTGTTTTTTAAAACTGTAGTTATTTTATGAAAAATAACATGTATATTTAAGTATGATTGGTTTCTTTTAATTTTAAAAAATTGAATAGTGTTTTAAATTTTCTAGTTTTTAAAAAGATTTCATTTATTTATTTGAGAGAGGGTGAGAGAGAGAGAGAATCTGCACATGCACAAGAGGGGAGGGGCAGAGGGTGAGGGAGAAGCAGACTCCCTGCTAAGCAGGGAGCCCCGATATGGGGCTTGATCCCAGGACCCTGAGATCATGACCTGAGCCGAAGGCAGATGCTTAACTGACTGAGATATCCAGGCGCCCCTAAGTTTTCTGTTTTAATTTCTAATACATTAAATTCTTTTTTCTTTTGTGCTATTCCTTTACAGTCACCCTCTACACCCTACAATCTCTGGCAACCATTGATTTGTTCTTCAATCTCCGTTCATCTTTTTAAGAATGTCCTGTAACTGGAATCAAACAGTATCTAACACATCAAATATTGGTAAATATAATCCATACAGACACATGTTCTGTATGTCCATTACCCTCAATAAATTGTAATACTATATAAAGGTTCTAATATAAAAATAGTCTTTTGCTATGGTGTAGACATTTAAGATTTGAATTGCTTTACTTGAGGGATATGCATTATCACATTTCCCAGATATTGCCTATTTCCTCTGGCAAACAATACCATATGAGAAATAGTGTTGGTCCTAAGCCCCGACGATATTTGGGATTGCCAGTGATGTTCCATTGTTGTCAATTTGTTGAGAGCAAACTCTTGTTTCCTTGTGGTTTGGATTTGCATTTCTCTCAGAATGAATATGATAGAGCATTTTGTCATATACTTTTTGATCCCTGAGTTTCCTCTTCTGAGAACTGATCCGTTAGGTATAACAGAGTATTAAATGATGGACTCTAAAATTAATATTTTGATGTACAATTATCAGAACATAGAATAATTCTGTCACATTTTGTTTCTCTCACTATATGTGGACAGTTACTCTGCATGCTTTTATAACTATCCTAGAAGCTGGATGCACCATTTCCCAGGGTCCTTGCAGGAGTTTCAAACCCTATATTCTGGGAGGATGTTCGCATATTGATAAACTCTCATTTATCTAGATCTGTGATTTGTGCATCTTGGTCCCGTATACTCAGAATCCAGTCTCAGGCATATTCTCTGCGGTCCTGAATGTACACGTTGGCTAATTCCTGAAGTTCCTCCCAAGTACAATTCAATATCTCTCTTAGGAGGAGCAGCAAACCTGACTGGTTATGGTGAGACCAGACACTGTTTATTGACTTAGTGATCAACAAGAGAGGCAGGGGGCAGAACCTTGCGGTGGGAGGGCACATACTTTCTTGCAGGCGTGAGGATCTCCACCACCCACGTCCGAGCAAGGGGGAAGTACTAAGCTTCAACAGCAAGTGGTACTCATTTCTTTTCTCTTTTTTTCTTTTCTTTTCTTTTCTTTTCTTTTCTTTTCTTTCTTTTTTCTTTTTTTAAATATTTTACTTATTTATTTGGCAGAGAGACAGCCAGTGAGAGAGGGAACACAAGCAGGGGGAGTGGGAGAGGAAGAAGCAGTCTCCCAGCGGAGGAGCCCGATGCAGGGCTCGATCCCAGGACTCCGGGATCACGCCCTGAGCTGAAGGCAGATGCTTAACGACTGAGACACCCAGGTGCCCCAGTGCTCATTTCTACTGGCCCAGAACATTAAGGGGAATCCTGGAATTCAAGAGTTTTAAGTGCATCAAGTCATGTGATTCTATTCCAAGTGTCAGGGCCCCTTTGTTTTCCAGGCAGGACCCTGACCTTGGCATATAGACCCACCATGTTTGGGATTGTCAGAGAGCTTCTACTCTAACATTAAGTGCTATCTCTACCCTTCAGCTTTCTCAGCCTGCCAGGTGCAGTAGAGGAGAATGTCTTTAGAGCTAAAAGCAGACATTCTGACTTTCACCCTTTGTTTTGCCTGCTATTTATTCTCAGTCATTAGTTACATTTTTTGCTCAAAATCATCATTTGCACTTATCAATAAATATCTGATTGCATTGCTTTATCGTCACAATTTACCCATAGTTGTCGTTTGCCAGATAGGTCGTAGTTGCTAATGCGGTATCTTGAACTGGAATAGTATCCGAGTTCATTGCCCATGAAGGTTTCAAAACTTGCATGGATGCTGGATGACAAGTGATCCAAACCTAAGTTCCAAATTTGCCATCTACCTTCTCAGGTCACTTTTTCCTTCCTCCCTTCCTTCTTTTCTTTTCTTTTCTTTTCTTTTCTTCTCTTCTCTTCTCTTCTCTTCTCTTCTCTTCTCTTCTCTTCTCTTCTCTTCTCTTCTTCTCTTCCCTTCCCTTCTCTCTTCTCTTCTCTTCTCTTCTCTTCTCTTCTCTTCTCTTCTCTTCTCTTCTCTTCTCTTCTCTTCTCTTCTCTTCTTCTCTTCCCTTCCCTTCCCTTCCCTTCCCTTCTCTTCTCTTCTCTTCTCTTCTCTTCTCTTCCCTTCTCTTCTCTTCTCCTTTTCTTTTCTTATTTTCTTCCTTTTTTAGAGAGAGAGAGAGCAAGCACAATCATGTGAGTTGTAGGGAGGAGCAAAGGGAGAGGAAGAGACTGAGCCACAATCAAGAGTCAGATGCTTAACCGACTGAGCCACCCAAGTGCTACTCAAGTCAAAACCAACTGTCACAAATTAATTTCCCTGGGAAGCCTGTAGGAGGTTTATTGGGGAATACCTTTAAGATGATCTCTTGGGGAAGAGAAGGAGGTAGGAGGGAGGAGAGGAAGAAATTCAGTTCCAGTGCAGTCCCAGTGAAGACCCCCGCTTTGTCTCCAGCTTAAGCCAGAACTGTCCTTCAGAATTGAGTCAGGGGGCCAGCCCTTTATATCAATGTCACTCAGTCACTGGATGCAAGATATCCTGGGAGGGTGACATGTCCTTGGACTAGACAGCTTTCTTCAGCTAGGCTATTCCCCAGGTTGGTGAGAGCAGACAGCTGTCTATCCTCAGCTCTCCCCGCGCTTGGATCAACATGTCTTTCACTCCAAAAGGAGGAACTAAGTGGCACATTACAACGTCCACCGCACAAAGCTTTCAGGTTTTTCTGTTCTGCTACGTCAGTATACCACTTTCCTGTACCACTTCTTTACTCTTAGTTTCTAAAATTTTGTCTCTTCTTCTCTCTACACTTTTTGTTTTTGTGTTTATTCCTTAAAAAATACCATTTAAATGTAATTTCCTAACAGTGTCAGTAGTAAACAGAAGAAAACACATGTATTTAATATACTCTAAAAACCCCAAATCTGAAGTAGCATTCTGAGTGGCGCAGCATGAAAGACACTGTTCCTATTTCTAACACATGTTGTCCCAACTTTCATTTCTTTTGTTTCAGATCTAGGTGCCGGTACAGAGGACTTTCTAGGCTATATCATCGCCTTGGGCACATAAACAGGATAGGAGCTGCACAGGGCAGAGTCCGAGTATTTATTACATTTTCTAGTGTCTAAGGTTGTCAAAGGAAATTGTTATAGTGCCAGAGAAAAGTATGCTCCTCTGAAACATAGGGGAGGAGGTGAGCCATGACACAATATCCTAGGAAACCTTTCCTCCTTAACCATGTGGCCGGTCTGTCATTAGCGCACGCGCACACGCACGCACTCTCAATCTCTCTCTTTCTCTCTTTAGGTAGAAGAACAGCTGCAGAGAAACACTGTTCTTCTATTTAACTGTCCTCTGTATATCACCTACTCTGGTAGCCTGAGGAACTATTTATTATATCCGTATTCAATTTAAAAATGCGGAAGCCCCAAGGCATCACCACGCTGATATTTTAGAAAGCAGACCCTTATCATTTCCAATTCTCCCCTAAAGTGACACACTTAGTACGAGCTACAAAATGTAGAGCTTGACCTGCAGCCTATTGTGGGGAGAATCCACTTAGCTTTAGGCTGCAGTGTCTCGTTTGGTCAAAAATGCAGCTCTCGTAGGTACGGTCTTTTGTGCTGCGTACCTTCATTTCAGGTGAGAGAGCTCTTCACGCAGTTCCCAGTTCAGTTGTACCTGCTTCTCTATGCTGCTGACAAGCTGGGTAGAGATGGTTTTCCCGATTCTTTTTCAGTCAAGGTACCATCTAGAAATGAAGGAACCCTCTGTTAACTCCACATAGTTGGAGCTGAGGGCAGAACCAAGCTACCTGATTTCCTCCCTGGAGGGAAAGAACAAATAATAATAACTGTCACTCAAAAATAAAATATTTCAATTTCCTTTATTCTACAAAAGAGAATTAACTTTAGTAATAAGTTGGTTATTTCCCTGGCAAGGATTTTCGGATCGGTAAACTGAAACCAGTGGAGGTTAAATTGTATGCCTAAAGTGACACAATTATTCAGTGACAGAGCTGGGAGAAGAGCCCAGTATCGTGGTCCCTAGAATTGTGTCTTTCTAATAAAAATTAAGTGATTACTGTATGATTGATTGCTTGTTCTGTTAGATGGAATGATTGGTCACATTCTAGTTACTCCAACTTTTTCTTAGTTATATTTGTCTATTACACTGACTTTCCCATTCTAAGTTTCCACAAGCGTTGAAATGAGGAGACTTGCTCTCTCCGTTGCTACTATGACAGCCTATCTGGTCTATCATGATCTTTTAGGACTTCTGTGAACATTTTTTCGCTCATTTGCTCCTGTTCTTTACCTGTATACCATCTGTTAGTAATGAAACATGACTCCTATCTTTCAACACCTTATCCCGCCAGTTCAAGTCCTGTAATAGAACATGAGTTCATGGCTCTGTATGTTGTATATGACTTCTAGAAACATTTTATTTTATCCGACAGCATTTATCTCAAATAATAATTATATTTTATATTACTTATTTGATTGATTGATATTAATTATTTGATTGATTTTTTTCTTCATGTCTTCTTTCTTCATAAACCTCCATGAAAGCAGGTTTAGATCTGTTATTAAGGAGGGCACGTATTGCATGGAGCACTGGGTGTTATACACAAACAATGAATCATGGAACACCACATCAAAAACTAATGATGTACTGTATGGTTCTGACATAACATAATAAAATTAAAGATAAATAAATAAAACAGTCTTTGGGGGGGCGCCTGGGTGGTCCCGTCCGTTAAGCCTCTGACATCCGCTCAAGTGACCATGATCTCAGGGTGTTGGGATCGAGTCCCACATCAAGTTCTCTGCTCAGCAGGGAGTCTGCTTCTCCCTCTCCCTCTGCCCTCACTTGTGCTCACTCTCTTTCTTTCAAATAAATAAAATTCTAAAAAAAATAAAAAATAAGAAACATAAAACACGTATTAAAAAGACCACAATGGCAACATAAGAGGCTCCTGAAGTTCCCTCCCATAAAGGCACCAGATATAAGGCTACTCATGGAGCCATTTCCTCTGAGAGGAAACCAGACACAAGTTGAGTGACTCCCGTGCGTCAGGCCAATGAGAAAAAAAACCCACATTGCAAAGAGTAGGAAAGGCTGAGACACTCTCACCATAAACCCCATCCTTGGCACAGTGCCACACAAGCAGGAGAGAACCCCCAACTCCCAGCTTCTCTCTGAGGAACAAAGGATTTGGACCCCGTACCTTGTGCCCCAACTTCTTAAGGCTCCTACCTGAGGGACAAGCTCCCAAAACACTTAGCTCTGAAAGCCAACAAGGCTTGTGTCCATGTGGCCCACAGGACCATAGCAAACAAAGAAGTAGTTTTTAAATGGGGATAAGAGTACACCTGCACTGCTATGCACCTGGGCTCAGCACAGATGGAAAAGCAAAAACATCCATTTCCCAGTTTCTCCCTGGAAGGGACCTAACCTCATACTTTCTCAGCTGCCATCTAAGGGTCTAGTTTCTAATTCACTTCCATGAAGGTGTTGACAGCAGCCCTCCCTTTTGGGACGCTGATGGGTCTTGGCATGCCCTCAGCTACCAGGAGCCACTAAGAATAAGGATGGTGGCTTGGACAATCAATAAGTTTCGAGAGACAAGCACGAGTTTGGGCTGGGTTGATTTACGAGGTTCATCTCCTGCACAAAACTACTCTGTCAAAACCATAATGAGAAATCATCTCACATGGGTTGGGATGCCTATTATCAAAAAACAAGAGATAACTTCTGATGAGGTTGTGGAGGAAAAGAAACACATGTACACTATCGGAGGGAATGTAAGCTGGCATAACCACTATGGAAAACAGTATGAAAGTTCCTCAAGAAATTAAAAATAGAGCTATGAATGATCCAGCAATCTCACTTCTGGGTAAATATTCAAAGCAAAAGAAGTCACTATCTCAAAGAGATACCTGCACTCCCACATTCATTGCAGCAATATTCACAATATACAATATTTAATATTCACAATAGCCATGATATGGAAACATCTATGTGTCCGTTGATTGATAATGCATGGATAATGAAAATGTGAAACAGACGGAGGCTAGTTAAAGGGTACAAACTTTCAGTTAGAAGATAAATAAATAGGTTTGAGGATCTAATGTGTAACACAGTCGCTGAATTTGACAATACTGCATGGTATCATTGAAATTGCTAAGACAGTAAAACTTAAGTGTTCTCACCAAAGAGAAAAAAAGGTAAATATGTGAGGGGATGGTTGTGTTACTTAAATCAATGGTGGGAATCCTTTCACCATATATACTGATATCAAGGCATCACATTGCATACTTCAAATGTATTACAACTTTATTGGTCAATTATACCTCAATAAAGCTGAAAAAATAAATACAGTTTAAAAAAAAAGTGAGAAAAGTCTGCATTGCCAGTATCCAGCACAGTCCATGGTACACAGAAGGTGCCCAATAAACTTTCATTATGTAAGCAAATGATCCAGTTGTCTTTGTCTTCTTTCGTATGTGTTATGTTCATGCCATTTATATTTTTAGAATTCAGGCCCTAAGATTTTTATATCCTTCATTCTTTATTGTTTATGACTGCGATTACTGCTTTTTAAAAAACATTGTATCTAACATTCTGTTTCTCCTAATTCTTTGAGAATAATGTTCAACGATCAGGAGAGGATGAACTCTGAGAAACACAATATGGATGAAATTAATGTCACAGTGATGTTTTGCTAACATCTTCGATCCTGCGCTCTCGGGCTAGAGTAGGAAGGGAGGCAGGAACAAAGTGTGTGTGGTTGTGGAAGCTGTGATCTCCTTATATCGGCATGAAAACAATCACAATCATTATTACAACAGTATTTTAGTATGCCTTCTGTGCCAGGAACTGTATTATTAGCATATCTTATTTAATGTAAGTTAACAATATTCATTGAATTTGATATTTTTATCCACTTTTTGCAAATGACATGATTTGCCTAAGTCCATACCACTAAGAACCATATAGGTACTCAGATCCTGGTCTATCTTGTACCAAAGTTTCAGTGATTCAGTATCTTACCACACATTTTGAAATGACTTCTTAAAGTAATATTTAAGCAAAAAATTATAAAAGTATATGAGATAATCAGTAAATTCAGTAATAGAAGTAATCAGAAGTTATCATATTCTGCAGTTATATATAAACCAAATATTTTCCTTCTCTATTTTTTAAAATTTATTTATTTATTTGCCAGAGAGAGAGACAGCCAGCGAGAGAGGGAACACAAGCAGGGGGAGTGGGAGAGGAAGAAGCAGGCTCCCAGCGGTGGAGCCTGATGTGGGGCTCGATCCCAGAACGCCAGGATCACACCCTGAGCCGAAGGCAGACGCTTAACGACTGCGCCACCCAGGTGCCCCCTCTATGTTTTATTTTATTTTCTCTCACTCATATTCTTTTAAACTTTCTGAAGACTGTGGAATATACAGCTCAATATAGAAAAATGAGGGTTAGTATATGAGTTTACTTGCAAGTGTCTTCATGTCTTGCCTTTATAAACCACTTCTCTAAAAGCTTTTTCTCAAGGGAGACTGAGGATTTATAGACTTATTTTTTAGCATCTCTACTAAAAATGTCTTCTACAAAATGGAATAAGAGGGTGAACTTTTACTTTGGCTTTATTGCCACTCCAAAGAAATACTTTTTGATAGAAAACATTGCATTTGTATGAATCACAGTTACTTACTGTCTTTGACTTGAGTTTCAGTCTGTTCAGCAAAGGGATGAAAAATGAAATCAACACTAGAAATAAAATTATGAGATTATACTCTTCCTTTGAAATTTTGGACTCTGTATTTGTATGTATCTAGATATAATTAAATTATATATAGAACTGAATTATATAAACCCAATTATATAATTGAAATTACTCAGTCCTCTTTCGGTCATTCATTTAACAAGTATTTGTTATCGACTCTGGTAGACACTGTCCAAGATGATGGGTATGGGATGGCACATAAGACACAGACACAAAGTCCCTGACCTCAAGAAGCTTCTGTTCAATGATGAGACTTGAACGATAAAAACATGTATATATAAACACATATACTGTGATTATAACCACTAAAAAACAAAGTGCTTGGTGACAAAGAATTATAAAGAAGGACCACTTGATTTAGAGTAGAAAGGGAAAGAAGTTTCAGTGAAGGCCATATTTAAACCTGGAGATTAGGAATTAAAAGCCCTCAGGGCAAGATCTGGAGAACACAGCATCTGAGATTTTACAAATACAAATGATGTATAGTGGAGAATGTCACATTCTAGGAAGCGGGAGTGTGACTTGTGCCTGGTGATAAAGAGGAATAGAGACATGTATTGAGGCTCTAGACATTGACATGGTTCTAATACTGTATAGCTTAGGAGTTTAAGATAAAGATTAGATTTTACACAAGTGCATGGCGAAAATACTGAAGTGTTTGAGGAAGTAATGATATGACCTGATTTATATTTCATAAAAATTACTCTTATGGGGAAAATAAAATGAAAGAGAAAGGATAGGAAAGGAAATGGGTAAGGAGTGGAACTTCCCAGAGGAAAGTTGATGGACAGTGGCCCTGAAGGAGGAAGGAAATGGATACATTTGAGTCAGGGAGAGAACGATTTTATTAAAACAACAGAGTAGATTTATAACTACAGAATTTTAGGCATGTTAGCACCTGATTAAGTGGCATTGAGATAGACGTTTCTAGCTCCTTTTAGAAAACATGAAATAGCTATTACCTATGTTCTTTTTGTTTTTTATTAATAATTTTTATTTTGTTATATTAGTCACCATACAGTACATCCCCAGTTTTTGATGCAATGTTTCATGATTCATTATTTGCGTATAACACCCAGTGCTCCATGCAATACGTGCCCTCCTTAATACCCATCAATGGCCTGTCCTAATCCCCCACCCCCCTCCCCTCTGAAGCCCTCAGTTTGTTTCCCAGAGTCCACTATGTTCTTAATGTGTAAGATGTGATCGTTCTGGTGCTGATTACCTTATTAATGGTTTATACAGTCTCTCTCTCTCTCTGTCCACACTTTTGGTCTGTACCCTGTGGCAGTTCACACCTGGGACAAAAAAGAAGCAATATTTCAGTCACTCAGTTTTGTTGCTGTGCTTTCTATGCGGGTGAAGACTTAAAGACAATGCTATGTCTACAAATAAAACCTTAATGGAGTTCAATTACTCATCTTATTTCTGATTTCCATATTTAAAATAAAGAAAGAAATAAAACAAAGAGAAAGCAAGAGCTAGCAGTTTGCCGTTTAGTTGTAGCGGAAGGTAATGAAACAGGCTGTCGTTGCCCTGAAAAAGGAATTTAAATGCATTTAAGCCTTTTCTTCTTCATTTATTCTGCTTCAGCACTAAAGAAAATTTGTTGCATTCAGTTGAATTTAGTTTGTCTTTTATTTTCATTTTGGCTTAAGTACAAACGTTTTTAAATAAAATGCAAGTAATCAACTTTTTCTTCTAAGAACTGTAGTTGTTTTCATGAATTTTATTTCTATGGAAGGTGCTTAGTTGGTGTTTCTGGAAGCTCTTTTCACGTAAGACAGGTTTACTTTTCAATTTCTGTGATTCCACTGGCGTTGACAATGTGTGAAATCCAAGTAGAGTATGAGTATAAACACATTTGGCTTTTGTGTCAAAGGGTGACATTTTCCCTTTCAAAATATGTTTTATGCTTTTTACCTGCACCTAACTTAATGGCTGTGTGTTAAATATTGTGAGACTGCTTCTGGCACATTAAAGAAAAACCTCAATAGGATCTGATGGTTTTTCCAATTATCTGTTTAACCATGTATTTAAAAATGTGAACTATGAGAAAACTTACTCACAATTCACTGAATTGTGTGAGGAAATGCTGTATCAGATCCTAGATATGGGTTACTAATGCAACAACAAAAGTTCATTGGGCCTGACTGGTTATTTTTGACCTGTCATCTTTATTTGGTCATTATTTTGTAGCGATCACAATTACAGAATGACAAAAATTCCTAGTTTGTAATAAGTAACTTTGGGGTCATATTAAATTCAAAAACAGTGTTCTGTAAGCACTTCTTAGTATCTTGCCACAGGTGACTAAACTGGTGGGATATGAAACATGACATAAACCTTTTTGACCCCCAGTTAAAATTCAAATATAACATTGTTTAGAAATGGAATTTTGTCAAATATGGGTTTTTTGGTACAATAACATGATCATATTCATATAATATTTAGTTAGTTTATTAATACAATGAATAAATATTCAAATGATGGATCAACTTTGCATTCTTGGAATAAATTGAACTTGGTAATGATTCATTAGTTTGAATACATTGTCGGGTTTTATTTTTTAATATCACACATTCCTTAATAATTTAGCATATTGGTTTTTTAATGAAAATGGATGCAATTATAATTTCTAGCACTCTTTGTCTGGCTTTGGTATGAATATTACATTAGTCTTGTTTTTTCTGCTCCCAAAAGATTTATATAAGATTTAATTTTTTTCTAAGTGTTTAGTATACCTCACTTATAAAACTGTCGTAGGCTTTTGTTTTGTTTTATTTTGTTTTTGAGAGACAGCATGTATTTTTATTTATTTATTTGACTGAGAGAGAGAGAGCACAGCAGGGTAGTGGCAGATAGAGGAAGAGGGAGAAGGAGACACCCCACTGAGCAGAAAGACTGATGTGGGGCTCGATCCCAGGACCCTGGGATCATGACCTGAGCCAAAGGTAGATGCTTAACCACCTGAGCCACCTAGGTGCCCCCCATTTTCTTCATCTCTATCCTTTTATTTTTTTGTCCTTTATTCTCTCTTCCTGTGGTGACTATACCCACCAGTATTCCTTGTAATACAGCTTTCATTTATGAAACATTTTTGTCCTTTTTTTCAGTTCTTTCCTGAGTTCTGTGAGTTCTCTCTGCACTACCCCATTGTTCACTTATAACTCCAAGTATCTTGACCATATTTACTGTTTGTTTTCTTAGTTTTGCTTTGTGATGTTTCTTCACGGATGCAATTGTTCTGTTTGAGTTTCCTTTTAAATTCAGGTTGAAATATTTCATTACAACTTTCTGTTGGTGATGACATTTTTTCTGGTGAGTTTTCTTTGACTTCTAAGAGGCTTTGCTTGATGTATTTCTTTTTTCTTGAGGTGTCTTTGTATGAATGCTACTGTTTATTTTCATGCCATCAATATTTGAATGAATTGGATTATCTAGACTGGCTTTTATCAGAAGGATCTATGACTGATAGGAAGGAGTTAGGGTACTTACCTGGTTTCTTGGCCCAAAGAGTACCTTTTGTGCTGATAAAATGATAAATAATTTCTTTCATGTATGTTGTTTTTTGTGGCCAGATTTTTTCAGATCCTATGATGCTGTGTTATTTCTGGAGGGCTTCTTTGTCATTGAGTTTCATTGAATTTCTGTGTAATTGGATGTTTATAAGTCTTCCATGTTTTTCTGTACAGACTTTCTTTGCTTTTCCCCAATGCTTGGGTGCACATTTTAACTAGGGTTTTTGTTGTTGTTGTTTGTCTTTCGGTTTTTAGCCATAAAGCTAGCAAGAATTCCTGCTCTTAATTTAAATAGAATTTGGCTTATGTTAGAGACTTTTTTGGGGAAAAGTAACTCTTAACTATCATCCAGAGCCAATACTGATGACCGTATTATCATCATTCTCTACTAGAGAGTAGATATTTCCTAATTTATCCACCATTATTGGTCCTTTCTTTATACAGGGGTTCACAGACAAAAGGTTCCACTTCATGCTACCTTTGGCTTTTTCTTCTGACCTCTTTAAATGGACCACTAAAACCAAACTCTAAGCAGATATGACTGTTTAGATGTCCCAGTCAAGAATCTGGAAGGGTAAGCTGCATCTCCTCTAAATCTTCCCTCCCTCCGCCTTCCCTTCCTTTCTTCCTTCCTCCCATCCTTCCTTTTTCCAGTTGCATAGTATTTTTCATGCTATTACACTAAACTAGTCTTACATTTTGGAAGATATTTAAAAATATTTTATTCAGCAGTTTGGGGTCTTCTATACTGGAAGGGTTTCTTTGGGTAGAAATTTTACTTTAGTGTTGGAAACTGAACTCTTTATTTACATGCTATCATTTTACTTTTTGATTCTTTAATAAGCTCATTTTTTGGTGAAATGAAGGAAGCATAAAATATAGAAAATGTTATTTCTTATGGCATGCTTCTTCACTTATAATTTGTACATTATCTTTTAGGAAAATGTTTAATACAGAAAGATAAACATGCCAATAAAATGCAGGTATCATACCTGCATTATAAAGAAGAATCCCAGAACACCAAGAAATAAGGCAACAAGATTGCAGACCCATAGCAAGTCACTTGCTGGTAGTGATGTAATAAATTCCTTCTCTTTCCACAGTGAGTTTGGTGTGCTTTCATTATCCCTATATGCTCAGTTTTAAGGCCTATTTATTCTGTGTGGATTTTGTATCTGACATTTTTTTCTTTGTCCAACATTGTAGCAAAACTTCTGTTATTCAAAACTGCTGACAGAAGCTAGCTTGTACTTCTAGCTTCTGTTATGTTAGAGGTCTAGCACTGAGCATAGAGTCTTATAAAGTCTCAGGTGAAAGTAAGAAGTCTCGATAATTGCTACTCTCAGCTTTTTCACTTCTCACCGTGGAAATTGAAGAGTACTGAATTATGCTCTAATTGACACTGAAATATAAAAACAGCAAATAAAAAAAATCATGATGACCTTTAAGAATATGGCAGATAGAACATGGCAAACATGTAGCATTGGTTTCTAATCCAAATTGAAGGGTCACAGAGTACTGAAAATGGCTAATGTCATATACAGCTACAAATTACGACTTTTCAAAGAAAGCACACATCAAAGTCAGCTTTGAATGCTTTTTAAAAAAATCCTGGTCTATGAACTATTATTAATATTAAATGGCAAATCAATGTAGGTCACAGCAAGGGACAGACTATAGAACCTCAAGCATGGGTTACATGTTTTTATAGTATTTGACAGGATTACTGTATGAGTTGGTGTTCTAAGCAGCTTTTATGCCTACACAGATTCGAGGAGCTTATATAAAAGAGCATGTATGAGTCTGACATTCTAAGTGAACATACATCAAAGATACAGGATTCCTGAAGCTACTTCTTATCATAGGGTATATAGTGAGCATGCATAAAAAAAGGCTTTACTTGTATCCATACAAAAAAATAAGCTCATTTGTAAATGTAACTTAAAGGCTGTTTGTAAGGATAACAACACATCAGAAGGTACTCAAATTTTGTCTGCCTGACCAGTTCTCCTTCTCCTTGGAAAATGTAAAGATAACT